>NW_028261382.1:163580337-163762837 GCF_051295495.1 Thamnophis sirtalis
TACTTACTACTACTACTACTACTACTACTACTACTACTACTACTACTACTACTACTACTGTCTGATTATAACCCTAGATTTCCTGGCAGGGTACTAAACAGGTTTGAGCCTGCTAAGCTTTTCAGTAGCAACCAAGGTCAATAAAGTGCTACATTCAGCCCTGGACTCCAAGGCTGACATCCTGATTAAGCTCTAACAAGGATTTAGGCTGCCAAAGGCTGCACTGCATTGCTAATGTTTCCATTTCCACGGTGGCACAGTGGTTAGAATGCAGTACTTCAGGTTACTTCTGCTGACTGCCGGCTGCCTGCAATTTGGCAGGCTCCCCAGGCTCAAGGCTGACCCAACCTTCTAGCCTTCCAAGGTGGGTAAAATGAGGACCCAGATTGTTGGGGGCAATATGCTGATTCTGTAAACCACTTAGAGAGGGCTGTAAAGCACTGTGAAGTGGTATATAAGTGCTATTGTTATTGCTATCTTCAAAGGCAATATATTTAACAGCACATAGCATCATCTAAATTAGGAGAACAGGACAAGAAGAGTCACCCAGCATTTGGGCAGCCATCTATTGAGTTCAGCATCCCAACAGAAGAAAATAAAGGCAGTAATCATAGAATAACTTAGTGAACAATATATTTTAAAGTCACCTAAATGGGTGACCATCAACCAAGATTTAATCCTGGTAGAGCATAGTTAAAGTACATAGTCATATTGATTACATTTTTGATAGCACTATGTTATCTAAAGGCCCTAACAGTAATGTTAACAAAATTAAAAAGTGTTTAATCTACTTAGTTATCTTTTTTTTTGCAAACTGCAAGTCAAGTCTCTATGATTATATAAGCAAATGAAGTTAAAAATCATAAATCTAAGTACTTCCATATGACTTATTTATGGATCAGCTAAAAATAAAACATTTAATTCTTTTTCAAGATGAGACTGAATATTGCAGTAGAATGGAATACATTATATTATGGATTTGGGAAACACTTTTTCTTGAACAGATAAGTTCCATTCTTTTCTTGCTTAACTTTTTACTCCATTCCAGAGCCAAGAATAACTGGAAGTAGTAGAAAAATGCCACTGTATGCTGATAATCTCCATTATAAAAGATATTTTGGCCTAATCAACATATTGTTCCTGCTGGAAGATATGATACTGGAAAGCGGACAGTTTTGATGTATGCTTTCAGAATGGCAGCATGATGGGAAAAAATGAAAAGGCAGGAAATCATGGTGCCGAAGAAAACAAAATTGCATATGAGTTAAATTCCCTAACTGCACAAGCCAAAAAGCATAATATACTTGGCTTGTCCAACTATTTACATTGGGACAGCCATGTTAGTCTTTTTTTTTTCTTTCAAAGATAACAAAAAATAAAGAAAAACACACAAGCAATTTTGTGCATTCAAGTGAAATAGAAAACAGAAAAACTATAAGCAGATGACTGCTTAGAATATGTTTGCTTAGCACAGCTGCCTTAGAATAATTTCAGAGAAGCCAAGGTCAGTTTAAGATAGCTCTGTCATCATATGCCAAAGTTGTAGGCCTGGAGACCTTTGGAAAACTGCTGAACTAGCCGAAATACATTTACACCAACCCCAATACATTTAAATCTGTCACGCACAAACCAACAGGAGTTCCAAGTAGTATTCCAGATCAAAGTAAGGCCTTAGTTATCCCACCAAGTTGTGAGAAGTTATTATTCCTTGGTCAGAAATGTTCAGTTGCATATGAAAGGCATGTTCATTTTAGAAGAAGGAGAAGGATAGTTTGATAGTTTATTGACATTTATAGGCCACCCTTTTCCCTGAGGGGACTCAGGGCGGCTTACAATCAATGGGAAGGGAGTGTAAGACAACACAAAAAAGAAAAAAAATGTGAATAATAAAAAAAACTAAACCGATAAAACACAACATTCATTCAGCATTCGGGTGGGGCAAGGTTCGGATCTTATCCCCAGGCCTGACGGGATAGCCAGATCTTGAGGGCTGTGCGGAAGGTCTGGACGGTGGTGAGGGTACGAATCTCCATGGGGAGATCGTTCCAAAGCATCGGAGCTGCAACTGAGAAGGCTCTCCTCCGCGTAGTCGCCAGTCGGCACTGACTGGCGGATGGAATTCGGAGGAGGCCTACTCTATGCGATCTGATGGGACGGAGGGAGACAATTGGCAGAAGGCGGTCTCTCAGATAGTCAGATCCACTACCATGGAGGAGGAGGAGGAGGAGGAGGAGGAGGAGGAGGAGGAGGAGGAGGAGGAGGAGGAGGAGGAGGAGGAGGAGGAGGAGGAGGATCAGATATTAATCAGAAATCAGGACTGGCTGCTCTGAAAATGTTTCTAAGCAAATGATTTGTAAGATTCAGAAGTAGTTTTTGCATAAGAATATTGCGCAAGTGATTACATGCCAGATAATGGTTGAATAAAGTTTTGCAAATTATTTCATAATCAATGTTTTGAATTTTTATTTTTAAATGTTTGTACATATTTTGTAAATAGTTTTAAAATAACCACTTTTAATATTTATTTTTAAAAGTAAAATTAAAGTGGTGTGAAATCAGCTTCTGGGTTAGATAAATCAAGTTAACAGTCATCCTCAACCGATATCAGCATGAATCTATACCTCTGACATTCCACTGAAATGAACTAGGCTTGGGTTAATCATCATTAGTTGTAATACTGATTTAAGGGAGTGTAACCTAATCTAATGCAACCCAGAGTTCATGATTCTCATAATATCATCCTGGTATATGTTTTAGTACATGTCATATCTCACATGTTTTGTAAGGATTTTTTTAAACAAAGCAAATAAATGTTTACCTGATTACATGTTATTTGTTCATTCATTCATTCATTCATTCATTCATTCATTCATTTAATTAATTAATTTCTATGGCCACCCATATCATAGCTGTGACTCTGGGTAGCATAAAGGTAAAGGTAAAGGTTTCCCTTGCACATATGTGTTAATCGTTCCCAACTCTAGGGGCATGCTCATCTCCGTTTCAAAGCTGAAGAGCCAGTGCTGTCCGAAGATGTCCCCATGGTCATGTGGCTGGCATGACTAAATGCCGAAGGCACACGGAATGCTGTTATTTTCCCACCAAAGATGGTCCCTATTTTTCTACTTGAATTTTACATGCTTCAAACTGCTAGGTTGGCAGAAGCTGGGACAAGTAACGGGAGCTCACTCCATTATAGCAGTGCTAGGGATTCGAACTGCCAAACTGCTGACCTTTCTAATCAACAAGCTCAGCATCTTAGCCACTGAGCCACCATGTCTGGATAGCATACAAACATTTAAAAACAGTTACAAGTAATAATCTATGATGCCCAAAGTGAACAGCATGTCCCAGTCATAAATATCACATGGACAGATGAAGAGTAACTGGAAATTGCACATACGTTTTAAATAATATGGATAGCCAAGGATTTTTCCAATGGCTATTAACCATTAGGCATGGCAGCTTTATAACAAGTGATTTCTCTGCTCCTTCATATTACTTTGACTATCAATGGAGGGAATAATATACAACACAATAATATATAACACAATCTAAATGGCTTATGTTTACCTTGCCACAAATTGTTGCGAGTCAAAATTCCTGAATCCACTCGTGATGAAGTTATGGTACATTCAAGTTTCAATTCTGAAAGACTAGCTGACCTGATGGAATCATTGGAATTAATTTCTGGGTGAGCATAATACCAGACAGTTTGGAAATCTGATTTTCTAAATTTTCTTTCATGCTGAATGAGAACTGAGTTTTGTGATCCATGTGCACCAGTATTTTTCAAACTCAACAATGTTAAGGTGCATGGAATTGAATTTTCCCAGACTTCCCCAGCTAGTAAGCACTTCATGTTGCCAATTTTGAAAAGCACTGCTATAGACAACGCAGATTTTAGTCTGCCTAAGCAGCTCTGGCTTAAAATTCATAACATGCTTTTCTTATATATATCTTAACCAGAATTTGTTTAGAAAATTAATAAAACTCCTAAAACAAATATAGTAGTCCTCAAATACAATCGTAATGGAAGCAGGAAATTTTGTTGTATCGATACGGGAGAATATTTGAACTCAGGGTTGAAATGAGGAGTCCTTGGTGCTCTCTGAACTTGCTTGTTTTCTTGCAGACATTTCATTCCTAACTAGGTAACATCATGAGTAAGGTGACCAGACATCCCGATTTCAGCGGGACAGTCACGATTTATAACAATTTGTCCCCTGTCCCGGGGCGTTTTTAAAAAGCCCCAATTTTCTGGCTTCATGTTGAAAGCCCAGTGGATTTGCTTAAGAAATCCTAACCAGGGCAAGACAAAAGACACCCTGTCTAACCTCTCTCTCTGTCTCAGTACTTTCATTGAAGATATTAAAACGTTAAAGCAACAAAACGGACCCCCCCACGCCCCTTTTACCTCATTTTATAAGAAAAAATGACCAAGTACCATAGAGCTCCAGAAAATGCTTGGCTAGAGAAGCCGCGAGTGTTACTTCCTGGATTTTCTGGAGGGGAGGGGCACGGAGGTTGGAGGTCGGCTCGTGTGGAAAAAAGGGTGGAAAAGTTTCTTTGAAAAATATTTCCCTGACTAATTTCACCATTTTAATTTGCTCAGTTCTTTGTATTAACATCTATATCATTCTGGATTGACTTGGAGTGCTCACTTGTGCCTGCTGGTAAGTGAACTGGGTTTTTTTCTTTTATTTTTAAATGTATTTTAAAAAAATTTTTATTTATTGTGTATAGGATTTTTTAAAAGTTTTATTCTTTGTGGATTCTTTTTTTAAATTATCTTAGACTATTTAAAAAAAGATTCTATCCAAAATACAAAATACCAGCTGCAGTTATTCACTTAAGAACTTTGGCAAGAAAGGTAGAATAGTGACCAAAGTTACAATGGCATTGAAAAAAGTGACTGATAACCATTTTTTACACTTAGCGACCATTTTCACACTTAGCAACCATTGCAGCATCCTCATGGTCATGTGATCAAAATGTTGATGTTTGACAAGAGTTACAATTTATATTTGTAAATTGTAGTTATGTTGAAATAAAAAAAAATTACAATACTATTTTTGCGTTATATGAAAATTTTTGTTGCTCCGTATAAATTTTTTAATCAAGCCCCACCCACCCCCGCCCCGGTCAAAGGTGCCCCTCTTTACCAATCTGAAAATCTGGTCACCTTAATCATGAGGGCTAGTAAGGAGTACTTGCTCCTGTCAGTTTATATTCTGGTATCTTGCTTGTCTGTGTGGGTGGAGCGGTCTTGATTGGCTCTTTGGCAATTTCTTGATTGGGATATTGCTTACTTGATTGTTGGTCTGAAGTTGATCTTGGAATTAATCTATGCTGATCTGAGTGCTCATTACTAGTGGAAAGATGGTGGAGTTATTTTCTCTTTAAGGATGGTTGATTGTCTCCAGGGGTGGGATTGAAAAGTTTTAGCAACCGCTTCTCTGGGTGGGCGTGACCATGGTGAGTGTGGCCTACTAGGCCTCCTGCACTATGGCAGGGGGGTTGTTTTTGCCCTCCTCAGGCTCTAGAGGCTTTCTTTGAGCCTCTGGGAGGGAGAAAACTGCCTCCCCAGGCTCTGGAAGCCCTCCGGAGCCAGAAATGCGCCCATTTCTGGACTTCCAGAACTTCCGGGAGGCCTGTTTTTTGCTAACCCAGAGCCTCCATGCAGGCCCTGCACTTACCCGGCATCCAAAATGGGATACGTGGAGACTCCTGGGAGGGGTAGAGTAGGGTGGTCAGGGCCAGCCAGTTCTTTCAACTACCAGTTCAGCAAACCAGATGTAAAATTAGCATCTGGTTCACCCGAACCAGTCCAAACCGGCTGAGTCCCACCCCTGGTTATCTCTTTTGCAGAGTCTATAGAGGTTCTACCCCAATCAAGAAACTGCCAAAGAGCCATTAGTAAACAGCCCAACCAAATCTAAGACCGCCCCCACCCACAGGGAGGACACCAGAATATAAACTGAAAACAAACAGCACTCCTTACTAGCTGATGTTACCTAATTAGGGTAATGAAACGTCTGCAAGAAAACAAGCAATCTCAGAGAGCACCAAGGACTCTTCAGTTTGTTGTATGTCATGATAGTCATAAGTCAAGGTATCCACATAATCGACCAAAATTTACAACTTTTTTAGCAGTGATTATTGAGCAAACATAGTGGTTATACAGCAAATGCCGCCATCGTTAAGCGAACCCTTTGTCTGCAGTAGGCATTATTTTGCAGAAATAAAGGCAGGTTTCCAAATTTTTAAAATTGTAATTTTTAAATTACAGATGTAAATGCATGTAATTATGGACCAGTTGCCAAGTGCCCAAAATGCAGTCATTTAATTGGGGGAGGAACAGGACCTTCAGAATCTTGAGTACAGGTTGTAAGTACTTGGGTGGGGGGGATCCACTGTAACTTTAAATGGTCGGTAAATGACCAATTGTAACTCAAGTACTATTTGTGTATAGCAGTAGCAAAGGCGACATGAGAATAAAGGCTCTTGGGTGGCAAGAAGAGAAAAATGTCCATGTTCTGATTTATGTCTTTGTTGCCCTAGCCTGAGGTTATCATGAATAAATCAACCCAAACCACACCAAATACTAAAAACATGAGAAACTGATCACTCCTTAATCGTGTAAGCTCTGCTAAAATCCCTTACTGAAAGCTATGCTAAATGTACCTCTTGTCATATTACACAGGGCTGGAGTTGTAAATTAGAGACAAACCTCATCTCTAGTATCTGCATTTCCAAGAGAAGAGAGTTGTTACTAATCTGAGGAAACTTCAACCGGGTGGAGATATTTGAAATCTTTCCCTTCCCTTGCAATCTTGATAATGTTGCTTTACAATTGCAGCATTAATTTTCCTAGTTAATGAGCGCCTGAAACTTACAAGGAACAAAAAAATATAAAAGATACAACAATATATCTTAACACAGAGTTCCTTCACTTAAATCAGAGCTTCTGGTCAGCTAAATACATTTTTCCATGCTGTCTTCCTGGTATTTTATTAGAATACTTTTGCCTTCTGGTAGTTATGAAGTGATACTTCAGAACATGAGGTTTCTGTATGCAGAAAAGATGTGGAATAGTCACGATCTTTCTATCTTACATTCAAGGATCCCTTTATTCTTTACTGGCTCTTCTTTTATAACCTTCCAAAAATCTAGAGATAAATAAACATTGGCCTTATATAAAAATATAGTATTGCATATATTGTAGAGGGGGAAATGCCATTGGAAATATAATCCTTCAGAGTAAACTGTTATGCTACTTATTTCTTCATAAAGTGGAAAGGCGATAAGGCCTGCTGTCTCTATGTGAAACCAAATGTTTACAAATACTCAAACCCATAAATTTGAAGGGGAAGCAGAATACAGAATATTCTTGTTAATGCAGAACATTTTCTGGTAATTTTATAGTCTAATTTTCAGCGGTTCCCTGCAGAATGAATGCAGTTCTGAAGGCAATTTTATAAAGTACTTTGTGGATAACTATTATCTGCTAATTATTAGAAATTGCATGTTGTTGTTAATTGCATAAATAAATTGTTTTATCTGAAAGCCATTAAAAAAATGTTTGGCGATTGAAGCATATATGGTTTTGATGTTCCTGTATAAAGCATTTAACTCTGAAATAATGACATGGTGCTTTAAACCAATGTCCTAGACTAATGCATTATAAGAGTGTTCTATTTATTTATTTTGCTTTTGTTTTACTAGGCTCTTTGTTTAACATCCCATATTCAGCATATATAGCATATTAAAATATGAAAAATGCCTTCAGCTTTTGAAGGGAACATATCATGTTTAGTAGCAATTTCCAAAATAATTACATAAAAATATAGAGGCAAGTTAATATTACATTTCTTTCCTTTTGATGGGGGTACCAATGCAACATTTAAAAAACAAAACAGATCATTGATTGAAATTACTATTCACAAAAATAACTCCTTAAACTAGTATTATACCATTTTTTCAACTATTCTTAATTAATGGGGGAATATTCATTTTTTTCAAAAAAGAAAATTTGGGCAGAATTCTTATAAGTATTGTTTGGCTACCATTTTAAATTCAGATTCTGGTTCCTAATATTATATCTCTAAAAATTTGGAATCTAAGTATTGTAAAGGGCATTCAAAGAGCGTAGAGAAAAACAACAGAAATGATTAGGGAGCTGGAAGCTGAAACATACAAAGAACAGTTACAGAAATTGGGTATGTTTAGTCTAATGAAAAGAAGAATTAGAGGTGACACGATAGTACTGTTCCAATACTAGAGGGGCTGCCACAAAGTACAGGTGATCAAACTATTTTCCAAAGCACTAGAAGGCAAGACAAGAAACAATAGAGCAGCTGTGTTTGTTAGCTGGAGAGAAAGGCACAAGTT
Organism: Thamnophis sirtalis; assembly: GCF_051295495.1. Classification (NCBI taxonomy): domain Eukaryota; kingdom Metazoa; phylum Chordata; class Lepidosauria; order Squamata; family Natricidae; genus Thamnophis; species Thamnophis sirtalis. The sequence continues at coordinate 163,588,732 of NW_028261382.1, forward strand.
TAAAAGCAAACAGAAATCTTAAGCTTGCAAAAGATATTTTCAGAAATACAGAAATTATCAAATACATATGAGAGGATAGAGAAGAAGCTAGAAGACTTAGAGCATATAACAGCAAAATATGATGAAGAAGTTGAGGATGTTTATCAAATGCAAAACGTGGTGGTTAAAACTCAAAAAATTGAAGTGGAAAATGAATATAAAGAGATTAAATTTGCTGATATTTATAGCAATTGGTTTTCTCTGAAAATAGAAAGAGTGGAATACTAAAAGAGGAATTAAATAGAGGAGAAATTTATCCGAAAGGGCAAGATACAGAAGAAGAAAAAAAACCAAAGAATCTATGGATTTGAAGAGAGAAATTTTATCAGCAATAGCATTGATAACACTACTGACAATCAAAGAAAAGCTGACTAAGGAAACAGAAGAAGCGCATCAAAATTACATGAGAGAACTTATAAGCAAGGAGTTGCTAAGAGGAGTCTATACAAAGTTGATCAAGGAGATGATTAGAGGACTGGCACCACAAATGGCAGAAGATATGAGACTGTTTTGCTATTGGAAAGATACAGGTTGAGTGATGGAAGAATATAATTTAAAACTAGTTAAACTTAGTGAAATTTATTGACAACAGATATAGTTTAAATAAATAATTGATAATATTACTAATGTATACAATGTGTAGTGTTATGACTAGTCTAATTGGATATGAATATTGAATGGTACTCATGTAAGAAATATTAGAAATCCCTTTGGATTATACATAAAGGTTAATTTAAAAAAAAGAACCAAGTTAGATACAGTTAAAGTTTTGATTATTAGGGGGAAAATGTTATGATACAGGATATAGTCAAATAAAGGAGGGATAAGAATAACAACGTATATATAGATATGGGTATAACATAAGGAAACTTTAAACAGTGATTTGGAAAGGAGGTTAGAAAACTTTGTTATTAAATATTATGGATGTTTAGTTAGAATAGGACATAAGGATTTAGTGTTAGTGGAGGATTCTAGAAATAGTAATTGAAAGGCCACTATGTGGTTATGTATTAAATTTTGGTATTTTTTTATGATGAAGGATGCTTAAACAATTATAGTCAAATGAAAATGGAGATATGATGGTGACATGTATTAATATTTGAGTTAAAATACTTAAGTTAATATGAATTATGTTTGTTGACTGTGGAAGAGATGCACGAAAGTCTTTTTGTAACCAACTGATAAACTTTCTGCAGCATGTAAAGAATGATGTTGTGTTTGTTTTAAATAAAAAATAAAAAAATAGTTTTAAAAAAGGAACAATGGATGGAAGCTAACCAAGGAGAGAAGCAACCTAGAATTAAGGAGAAATTTCCTAAAGATAAGAGCAATCAATCAATGAAACAACTTGCCTTCAGAGGTTGTGGGCTCTCCATCACTGGAGGCTTTCAAAGAGAGACTAAACCATCATTTATCTGAAATAGTATGGGGTCTCCTGCTTCAGCAGGAGGGTGGGATAGGAAGACCTCCAAGGGCCCTTCCAACTCTATTATTCTATGTTCTGTGTTCTTTCTGTCCTTCCTATATAGTGTCTTCTAGTTATGATAAGACTACAGAATTGGTTAAACTCTCTCTCTCTCTCTCTCTCTCTCTCTCTCTCTCTCTCTCTCTCTCTCTCTCTCTCTCTCTCTGTGTGTGTGTGTGTGTGTGTGTGTGTACTTGAAATAATAAATCAAAATCTCTAGGTGGATCCAAGCCCATGATACCATCTGACCATATCTGGTTACTTTAAATATGAATCATCTTAAGAGTTGAAAATTGTTCAAAGTACATCTGAAAAACAGTATTTCCTTTTCCAATTTATTATTATTTTATGTGATGATGTTGTTCTTGGAACATGAGTCTGGGTTCACTATTGATATGGTAAAAGTATTCTATCAATTCCCTATTAATGGGTAACAAACCATTGTTAATATGTGTAATTTATACTTTCAATAATTTAACGAATTCAATAATTTTAATGCAATCCATGAAATAAATCATCAAAAGAAGCTGCTTCAAATACTAAGGCACTATTTTATTTATGTGATGTTAAGAGGGAGGGAGGCCCAGATGTGCCAATCAAGAATGTATTTGTATGCAATTACAGCTTTTTACAGGATTTGATCCAAAAACTTGAGGAGAATGAAGCACCTCATTCGCTCTCCTCAATTGGGAGATTTCAAGGAATTATTCACTCAGGTTTGCCTGAATATGTTCTGATCTCAGGGTGATCCTAGATCCTGCTTCATGAGTAATAGAAACCAAAATGCTACATGTAAGTTTGCTTTCTGGAATTGCAGTTGATGGCAAAAAAAAGAAGAGGGTAAAGTCATTTTATACTTTATACCTAGCTTGATAGAGTTTCAAGTAAATAAAGATTTTCTTGCTTAAAGTCAGGCTTTAAAATGATGCTGTCTAATCAGAGCCTGGAAGTGCAATACAGCCTGGAATCTATAGAGTTCAGGAGACAAGAGAGAGTTATTATTCACACACACACAGAAACACACACACACTATGTATAGACACACACAAACAGAAACAAACACAGGATCTTTAGTAGAAGTGTTGAAGGTGAGGAAAAGAGAATTTTAATTTCTCATTCTCAGGTACAAGAAAAGTCCTATTTTCTGAAGTATAATTACAGTTGGTTGGGACCAGAGGTGGGTTCCTACCAGTTCGCACCTATTCGGTAGAACCGGTTTGTCAAATCTACCGAACCGGTTAGAAGAGGTTCCACCAGTGGACCCGGGAAGCAGGCCACACCTACAGAAGAGGTTCCAAAAAATTTTGAAACCCACCACTGCCACACACACACACACACACACACACACACAGACTGACACAGAGAGAGAGAGAAAGAGAAAGGAAGGAAGGAAGGAAGGAAGAAAGAAAGAAAGAAAGAAAGAAAGAAAGAAAGAAAGAAAGAAAGAAGAAAGAAAAAGAGTGAGAGAGAGATGAAAGAAAAAAAGAAGAAAGGGACAGAGAGACAAAATAAAGGAAAGAGAGAGAGGGAGAGAAAGAAATAAAGAAAACACATGGCCGGCAAGCCACTCCCACCAGGTCACATGGCCGGCAAGCCACTCCCACAAAGGAGGCCGCACCCACAAAGTACGTTCTAAAATTTTTTGAAACCCACCACTGGTTGGGACGGAGAAAGAGAGTGAGGGAGAAAAGGGAGGGAGAGAGAGAGAAAAAAAGATATATATATATATTGCAGTTGATAATTGGTAAATTATATATATATATATATATATATATATATATATATATATATATATATATATATATAATTTATGCTGATAAATAAATAATTATTTATTTATCAGCATAAATATAACAAATGTAACAAAAAGGCAACAGTAAAAAATATTGGGTTTCTGTCTGGATGGTCTCTTGTGACGAGCCTAATGACAGAGAGTGGAAGTGTGACCTTCCTCCCATACTTGGGCATACCAGGGGTTGTGACTTTAAGTGTATATATATATATATATATATATATATATATATATATATATGTATGTATGTATGTATGTATGTATGTATGTATGTATGTATGTATGTATGTATGTATCAGGGGTGGGTTCCTACCGGTTCGCACCGGTTCTTGCGATCCGGTTCGTCAGTGAACCCGGAAGTAATTAACTTCCGGGTTCCTAGCCCCTGTCGCTGGGTGCCTGCAGGGTTTTTCTTTTTAAAAAACACCTCTCCGGAGAGGAAGCCCTGTCAAAGGGCACCTTTCCTGCCTTGGCGGCTGCAGGGACCACCCCGCTGCTTTATCTTCCTCCTCCTCCTCCTCCCCTTCCGCCCACAGCAGCAGCAACGGCAGCCGAGCTGGGAAAGGGGCGCTTTAGCAGGGCTGTGGCAGCCCTGTCAAAGCGCACCTTTCCCGCGTCGGCGGCTGCAGGGATCGCCCCGTTGCTTTCTCTTCCTCCTCCTCCTCCTCCCCTTCTGCCATGAGCAGCAGCAACGGCAGCCAAGCTGGGAAAGGGGCGCTTTTGCAGGGCTGTGGCAGCCCTGTCAAAGCGCACCTTTCCCGCGTCGGTGGCTGCAGGGATCGCCCCGTTGCTTTCTCTTCCTCCTCCTCCTCCTCCCCTTCTGCCATGAGCAGCAGCAACGGCAGCCAAGCTGGGAAAGGGGCGCTTTTGCAGGGATGTGGCAGCCCTGTCAAAGCGCACCTTTCCTGCCTTGGCGGCTGCAGGGATCGCCCCGTTGCTTTCTCTTCCTCCTCCTCCTCCTCCCCTTCTGCCATGAGCAGCAGCAACGGCAGCCAAGCTGGGAAAGGGGCGCTTTTGCAGGGCTGTGGCAGCCCTGTCAAAGCGCACCTTTCCCGCGTCGGCGGCTGCAGGGATCGCCCCGTTGCTTTCTCTTCCTCCTCCTCCTTCTCCCCTTCTGCCATGAGCAGCAGCAACGGCAGCCAAGCTGGGAAAGGGGCGCTTTTGCAGGGCTGTGGCAGCCCTGTCAAAGCGCACCTTTCCTGCCTTGGCGGCTGCAGGGATCGCCCCGTTGCTTTCTCTTCCTCCTCCTCCTCCTCCCCTTCTGCCATGAGCAGCAGCAACGGCAGCCAAGCTGGGAAAGGGGCGCTTTTGCAGGGCTGTGGCAGCCCTGTCAAAGCGCACCTTTCCCGCGTCGGCGGCTGCAGGGATCGCCCCGTTGCTTTCTCTTCCTCCTCCTCCTCCTCCCCTTCTGCCATGAGCAGCAACAATGGCAGCCGAGCTGGGAAAGGAGCGCTTTTGCAGGGCTTCCGCCACGCCCCCAAGGACCGCTGACCTCGCGCCTCCGTTTCTTCTTCTTCCCCAGCCTTCCCAGTTAGCTTGCTTGAAGCTCCGAGGAGGCGGGAGGAGGGTCGCAGGAGTGGAAGTGGGGGGAGGTCTTCCCGGCCGGGAAGAGCTGAGAGGCTGCCGGCCCCTTTCGCAGGAAACTTAACTTTTCTTGGCGAAATCCTGCCCCCCCCCCCCCCGCGTGGTTGAGTGGTCGGCTGTCCTCTTCCCGTAAACCGCCCGGAGTTACCTGTGTGTGAGGTGGGCTGCCCTATGCATTTGCGTGTGTGCGCTGGAAAGAGAGTGAAAAAGAGAGGGAGAAATAATTATATGAATTAGATAGATCAGTCTTTCTCCACCTTGGAGACTTGAAAGTGTGTGGACTTCAACTCCCAGAAAGGGAGTTGGGAGAAAGGGAGAAAGGAGGAGAGAATGAAAGGAAGATGGGGGAAAGAAGAAAGAGGTAAGGAGAGGAGGATGGAAAGGAGAGAAAGAGGGGGAGAGAGGGTAGAAAGGGGAAGAGGAAGAGCAGGAGTAAGAGAAAGGGAAGGGAAGAAGGAAGGGGAAGGAGAGGAAGAAGGAGGAAAGTAGAGAAGGGAGGGAGGGTGAAAAGAAAGAGGTAAGGAGAGGAGGATGGAAAGGAGAGAAAGAGGAGGAGAGAGGGTAGGAAGGGGATGAGGAAGAGCAGGAGTAGGAGAAAGGTACAGGAAGAAGGAAGGGAAAGGAGAGCAGGAAGGAAGAAAGTAGAGAAGGGAGGAAGGGAGAAAAGAAAGGGAAAATAAGGTGGTGTTATAACAGGAGGAAGGGATGGTAAACAAAGCAACCCAAACTGTAACCTATTAAATGAAATAATAAATGTATAAGAATGATAAATGTTAAAACACTTGTAACCAAACGACATGCTATATGTGATGATGGGTTTTTTTCTTTTTGTTTTGTTTTGTTTTTATTGTTGTGGGTATGTGTCGTCTATGTAACAAAAAAAATAAAAAAAATTATTTTTATAAAAAGGTGGAGAAACACTGAGATAGATGATAATGAGGGAGGGAGAGGGAGAGAGAGAGAGAGACCATAACTAGATAGACAGATAGGCAGGCAGATAGACGGATGGATAGAGAGAAAGAGAGAGAGATAGGTAGGCAAGCAGATAGATGGATGGAGAAAGAGAGGGGGGAAAGAGGGAGAGGGATACCATAACTAGATAGGCAGTCAGATAGACAGATGGATGGATAGAGAGAGAGAGAGGATGTATATAATTAAGGTGACCAGACATCCCTAGCAAGGTCGCAGGCTGGCAGTAACTGCCGCGGCCTAGCTCCCCCCCCCCCACGGTCAATGGTGTCCCTCTTTACCAATCTGAAAATCTGGTCACCTTACTTGTTTAGGTAATTCTGAGGTGGTTGATGGTTCTGTGAGTGCCTGTCCTTTATAATTTTCCACATTGCCTTGATGGTTTTTATTCCAGTGACTTTGTCTTTCCTGTTCTTAGGCTTAGGAAAAAAAAAACTGGTTTCATTGGCAGTCTTTCTTTTTTGGGGGGGGGGGGGGTTATTTTTTTGGTGTTTTCCTAGCACTGTCATAGTTTGTGGGTGTGGGTGGGTGTGTAATGTCCCACAGTTATCTATGCATTAATAATGATCTAGTAATATTAATAATATCTAGTAATTAGTAATATCTAGTAATAACATCGTCTTGGCCACTCCCACCAGGTCACATGGGTGGCAGGCCACTCCCATCCGGTCACATGGGCGGCAAGCCACTCCCATCCGGTCACATGGGCGGCAAGCCACTCCCATCCGGTCACATGGGCGGCAAGCCACTCCCACAAAGGAGGCCACGCCCACAGAGGTGGTTCGAACAATTTTTGAAACCCACCCCTGGTATGTATGTATGTATGTATGTATGTATATGTATATGTATATGTATATGTATATGTATATGTATATGTATATGTATATGTATATGTATATGTATATGTATATGTATATGTATATATATATATATATATATATTCCCAATTATCCCAATAGAAGCTTTTATCCCCACAGCAGTTCCTATGTAGAGAACCCTTTTGCTCAAGAAAATGGCAGGATGAGAAAGGTCCTTTAGATTGATATAGATCTACAGATAAGCAGATATTTTTATATATGCTGCAGTCCAATTTATAACTAACTTCACGTACCTGGCATTTAAATGTTTTGAAAGTGTGGTCTTATTCCGAGTCAGTTCATTATAATGTAATCTGTAGCAGTCCCTGTGTAATTCCTAGGAACTCTTGACAAATATTTTTCAGAGCTGATATAAGATAAATAAAACTCTCGCATTTGATTTTTATAGCACCTTTTTGCAGCTTGAAAATAAGAATATCATTCGGGTTGCCTGACTACTTTACAAGGAAGTGGGGAGGGGGTGGTCAAAGTGTGACCAAAAATAGTCAAACATCACAACCTATTCAAACCTCTGTGTGACACTGGGCTGATGGGGTTAAGGCATGTCAGTTTCTATAGATATGTGAGTCACTAGGGAGTGTCGTGGCCAGTAGTCCACCCAATGCCTTTGATTTTCTCACTTAGGTGGGTCAGGAACTCATCTGCCCCGGCTTGAATTGGAAACAGCTGTTTCACCTTCCATGGGCTTCCTTGCAGTGGTATGAAACTGTTCTCTGCTGATAACTGCATTATCTATTTCTTCTTCCAGACAATACGAGAAGGCCAACTCAGGCTGGATGCAAATAATGAGAAAGCAACTCATGCAGAGGTGGCATTTGCAGGTTCTGACCAGTTCTGGAGAACCGGTAGCCAAAAGTTTGAGTAGTTCTGAGAACCGATAAATACCATCTCTGACTGGCCCTCCCCCCATCTATTCTCTGCCTCCTGGGTCCCAGCTGATCAGGAGGAAATTGGGATTTTGCAGTAACCTTCCTCTAGAGTGGAGAGGGAATGGAGATTTTACAGTATCCTTCTCCTACCATGCCCACCAAGCCATGCCCACCAAACCACGCCCACAGAAAGGTAGAAAAAAAATTGAATCCCACCACTAAACTCATGGTGCACTTGCTTTACTACAGATACCAATACTACAGGTAGTCCTCAATGATGACAGTTCATTTAATGACATTTGAAATCTACAACAACACTGAAAAAATTGACTTATGACTGTTTTCAGTTAAAACCACTGCAGCATCCTCATAGTCGTGTGATCAAAATTCAAATTCTTTTCAAGTGATTCATCTTTATGATGGTTGCAATGTCCTGAGATCATATGACCACCTTTCATGACAGTCTGACAAGCAAAGTCAATGGGAAAGCCAGATTTACTTAATAACTGTGGCAAGAAAGGTTGTAAAACAGGGCAAAATTCAGTTAACAAATGTCTTGCTTAGCAACAGAAGTGTCAGGTTCAATTGTCATCATAAGTCACGGACTATCTGTATATGGCTGAGCAATTGTTGTCCACTCAAGGATTACACTCCTTCGTAGATATTCCATTGGGAACCAGACGGTAGCAAGGAATGGGTAGAACTGAATGAAAAATATGGGATATATCTTTTTTTTTCTCTATGCCCCCATTTCCACTTTTTTCAAAAAGGAAGAAACAGCTAACCAGGTTTCTAAACTGATCTCTTGAAGAGAAGTTCAAATATTATGTTGTGAGCCAAATGAAATTTGGTTAAGAGGCAACCAATCCTTGATTGGTCCGGTCATGCACCTAGATAGGTACTATATTTTGAAAAGATATTTTATTCCATTAATCACTACGTGACATACACTAAGTCAGGAGTGTCAAACTCACAGTGTCACGTTGTTATCACGTGACGTATTGCAACTATTTTCCCCTTTGCTAAACTGGGGGTGGGTGAGCATGGCCAATGCATGACACATCCAGCCTGCAGGCCGTGAGTTTGACACTCCTGAACTGTGCTGATCCTTTGTAAATAAATAAAGAACTATGGTTTTATAGGTTAGCCTCATACATGGATTCTCTTCAAATAGAATATTACTGAGAATGGTGGATTGCTGTCAGATTCATGTAAGAATTGAATATTTTAATTAGTAATAATCAAAAAGACAAGTGTAATGTTTTCAGAATAATAGACAGGTGGGTTTATTTCTGATCCACAATTATGTGTATGTGAGAAAGAGAAAGACTTAGTATTTCTGGTTTATGAATAAATAGCTCCTTAGTTTTTCAACCAAGATGTCTGGTGCCAGATTATATAGTGCGTTGTGGTGTTTCTTCCAGCTTTGGCTGGAAGATGTTAAAAAATTTAATAAGTGCTGCTATATAATCTTTACTTGGTATCTGCTTGCTTTCAATAGTACAATGATCTCCTGTTTCCTGCCTGGAACCTTCTAATTTTGCACCTGGCTTGTGAAACAGATTCCTTGACAGTCTTAATTATTTAACAAAAACAACGAGTTGGTGTTTTGCAACATCAGGGACTTTTGTTAAATAAAATGCAAGCAGGCAAACATTTCTCATTCTTTCCTCTTTCTCTGCCCCTGCTTTCCGCTGTAGCTCCCCTATGACAGGCTGAGAAAAAGAACTTGGCACATCTTGTTTCCTTACTTTAATCATGACACAGTTTGTTTTTGTCTGTTCTTTCTGTCTGTTGAATTGATTCTTACAAAATATGAGAGAGGCTGAGAATCCAGTAGGATGGGGCCTCTTGTTCGTTCTGGGCACTGAAAGTAAATGCAGTGCCGTTCTATTTTCCAGAATAAGAATTACCTCAATAAGGCATTTCAACAGATTTTATTATGGTGAGTTTCAGTGCAAAAGCTAGTGCAGAATGTGGAAGATTGATTCAGCGCAGATACAAGCAGAATACAACAAAACTTGGACTCCATTATCAAGATGGCAGCTTTTCACTCCCAGGATCTTATTCATTTAAGAGTTACACAACATGCGGAAGCTTAGCCATTTCTTCAACACAACAAAAGAATGACTGATATTGTAATTTAAAGTGATATATGCTGGTAAGAGCGTAAGGGAAACTTGAATTAAATCTACTGCTAAAGATGTACATTGCATTTGGCAAAATCCCAGAATCTGAGCTGAACTGAGACACCTCGGAGTGATGTGATCTTTGAGGTAAAACAGAAAGTCTTCAGAAAGTCTTTCTTGATCTAATACTACCAAATCCTTTGCAAAGGAAGACAACAGCCTACAAATAAATATATCCATATATTCCTTCACTTTTCTACATGCCAGGTAAATGCCAGGATAGTGAGAGAAGGAGAAACAAATTGGCTGACTAATAGATTTACTAATAGATTTGGTGATCTCTTAAAACATTTATTTTTTTTTGTTTGTTTTACTCTGTTTATGATAATATAATTCCTACAATACAGTTAATACAGGGGTGTCAAACTCACATCATCATGGTGTCGTCACTTGATGTATCACAACTTTTTCCCCCTTCACTAAACTGGGTGTGGGTGTGACCAGCACATGATGCATTCAGCCTGCAGGTCACGGGTTTGGCACCCCTGAGTTAATATATCAGAAAGAGTCCATCGGATATGCTTATGGCTTCTGATATAGGAATTATTTTAGATCACAAAATTTGGATGTCATATGTTAGAAACACATAACAACATAAGAGGAGTCCTGCTAGAATGGGCAATAAATCTATCAATGACAATAGTCCATACCATATGGCCAACTGGATGCATTTATTTGGGAAACTCACAAGTCTGGGCTGGAAGGTGCTAATCATTTTCTGTGATGCTTCCCAGCAACCACTGTAAAGCACATTATCTTAATTCTTTAGTCTATAACAAATTTGTTTTCTAAAAAAACTAATAGCAATAAAATCCAAATCTTTAAAACCTGCCCAATGAGCTCACACTTATGAGGTAATATTTACTAGATTTATAATGTAAGCGCCACAACTGAATCTTTTTTGCATAACACTTTTGAGACTGAATGTTGTGAATCATATAAGAAATATTATATTTATATAAATTTTCTCAACAGGAAACAATTGATTAAAAATAATTTACACATTATTAATTAAAACATAGCTTTATGTTTTAATTTTTCTTATTTTAAATGATTGAATTAAGCTAAGTCCTTGAGTGAATTGATGCAGGTAATTTCAAAGGTAGTGTTGGAAACTTCAGCTCTCATGCTAAAGTCACCTGGACAGTTGCAGTTCTGGGTCTCAGAATATATTCATTTTCATGGGCGTTCAAATGCTACATGATTTTTAATATTAAGTTTTAACACTGTTTTATTAGCATTATTATTATTTCTTGTGAGGTATGCTTAGAAAATAGAGTCATAAACATTTTCTCAGTAAATAGATCATAAAGGGTATGGATTCTTTCTGATATTCCAAAATTATCTCTCCTTTCTGCTGGAATTCAGTGGTTATGGTGAATATTCAAGGTAAGAATTATAAATCTTTTAACCTCATATTTTTGAACATACAAGTGCTTGTATTAATGATGTAATCAAAGTAACTAATGATAAATGACAGCGTAAATAATAGGAAAACATCACATGTTTTTTAAAAAAGTGTAGATGTGCATAGAGCTGGTCAGCTGAGAGTAAAAAAAACAAGGACAAGACTGGAAGATAGTTTTGCTTTGAGGGCTCAAAACCAGATACATCTGAAAAGTGGACTGAAGAAATAAATAGCTTAATTGTCAGGGTTCCAAGTCACATCCCTAATGAAAAAAGACTGCAAGGCTCGAGCTTCCCCAAAGATCCATTTTATTAGAAATGTCATATTGGCATATCTCGGAATACTCGAATCTGAAAGCTTTCAGGTTTTCCCTACCCAAAGAAAAGATCAAATCCCTGCCCAGCACCCACATGTCCATCGCATGGTCCAATCAAGCACCGTCCCAACTGGAGATGCCTCCCAATCACACCACTCCAGGTGCAGGGCAAGGCATCCTTAACTCTCTGAGGAAGGAATGTTAGTTGACTATATCTATTCCACTCCATATATTCCCTCCTCCCAATTTCCCACAGCATTAAATGTGGCAAGCCTGAAGTTTAAATTGAACCCAGAGTTAGTGTTGGCTTATTTGTGGTTCTTAAAAACGCTCAGATTGAGAAACAATGGAGTAGGGGAATCCAACAGATAAAAGAGTCGGTTCACTGTCAAATGCGCGCTAGAGAAAAGCGCGCCAACAAAAGCGCGGGAAAAACACCACAAGTTCGAAATCACGCCGATGAATGAGCACAGAAGCGTGGCGACAACAGTGCGCTGACAGAAGCGCGCTCTAAACCTAACCCTAAAGGTAACCCTAAAGGTAACCCTAAAGGTAACCCTAAACCTAACCCTAAACCTAACCCTAAACCTAACCCTAAACCTAACCCTAAACCTAACCCTAAACCTAACCCTAAACCTAACCCTAAACCTAGCCCTAAACCTAACCCTAAACCTAAACCTAAACCTAACCGTGAACCTAACCCTAACCCTTACCCTTACCCTTACCCTAACCCTTACCTTAACCGTAATCGCGCTTCTGTCGCTGCTCTTTTGTCGGAGCTCCTTTGTGGGCATGCTGTCGACATCGCGGTTTTATTTCCGCGGCTTTGTCAGCGCGCTGTTGTCGGGCGCGCATTTGTCGGGTCACGAAAAGAGTCATGGAATGATATGCACTACAGTGCTTTAGATACAAAGATGGAAAAGTGAATAACAGTTTATTATCTATGAATCTTGATCATAAAGAGTACATGGGAACCCATATGCATTACCCCAAAAATAATTCTTCAAACTAGATGCCAAAGTTATGTGGTTGTTCTGACTCAGCTCCCCAAACACGACAAACTCTCTGAAGTTCAATCACTGATTCCTTTATTTGGAGCACCAGCAAAAAGTTTCTCTCACCGCAGGCGAACAAGTCCAGCAGAGAGAGTAATAGTTGTCTGTCACATCTATTCCTCTCTGCTCGCTGCCTTTTATCTCCAGAGCTAGGGTGGAGCTTCACTAACAGCAGTGGCTTTTTCATCTCAAGGATCAACCTATGGATTTCCACTGCTCTTCTCTCCTCGGCCTTCTGCGCATCTGCGCATCCATGCATCTGCATGTCAGACACTGGATCCAGCTGTTCCTCTTCTTCCTCATCAGCCACCTCCAGATCTGAGAGCTGTTGAATCTCCATCTGAGGCTGACGGATGGCCCAGGCTCCGCCTCTATCTTTCTCTCTCTGCCAGCTCCATTCCCTCTTCCCCCTCGGAGCTCTCAGGTTGCCTTGATGCTGACCCTGATTCCCACACCACCTCCTCATCTGATTTGGCTGCTGGAGGGGCTGGCGGCTGACAGGTCACAGCAGTGGTCAACATATAAGCTCTGACATCAACTCACACAATACACTAACTATGGAAAAAACTTTGACACATATAACAAAATCAAGGACCTTCAGAATTAGGGCTAGTGAATTATCAAATTGATTGAGCCTCCGTGCACGGTGCCACTTGGTAGATTGTGACAGATCAGAAAGGATTTGCTGAAAGAATGTTGAGATTTCTGGCCCTCATAAAACACTGACTTACTAAAAATGTTGATAAGATCAATCTTATATACCTCTCTTTTAGGGCAAGTCTCTTTTGAGAGATTATTAAATTGAAGTAGAAATAATGACAGATGTTTCTTCCATTGCTGTTGTGAAGTTAAGGATTAAAAATAATATTCAAGTACTTAAAGAAAGCCAGATAAATGTTATGTGCGGGTTATATAAATCCTCCTTTAAGGAAGGTTTCCTTAGATAAAACTAGAAAAAGAGAATAAGCTACATTTCTTGTCAAAATATACTGTTACCAAGTTGTTATAGGTAGCTGTTGACATAAGAAGGCTTAAGATATCCTAATCTCAGAATAATGACACGAGGAACTCTTTTTATTATTATTTTTTATTAAAACATTATCTATTTAGCTTTGCTTTGTTTGATTTCATTCTTTTGTTTACTTCTAACACATGTAAATTTTAATTGGAAGCTCTATACAATGGTTTTATTACTCTTATTGTACTTGAGCCTGCTTTTATGTTTTAGTTTTTCAGCTACTTTGCTGGCTATTGACTGTAAATAAATAAATAAGACTGGGAATGGAGATGAATTTCTACAAATCAAGTGGAAGGCCACAGCTTAGCTAATCTTGTATTTACTTCTGCCAAGCTTCTTTTTAATTATCTTCAAATATTACACTTTTAAAAAGGCCGGTTATCCTTGTATAGGAATAATTAAACAAACACAGTTAATGAATCAAGTGTGATACAATTAGCCCGCAAACAAATATAAGATTATAAGGAGACATAAAATTCTGCTGTACAAACAAAACAAAACAGATTATGGCAGCCCATTAAATATAGCAAGCTGTCTCTGTAGTCCTGAAAATATTCATCTGGACAGTCTTTCCCTTAAAAGCATTGCTGTTTGAGATTCATGAAAATCAGCACACACACAGGGGTGGGTTTCTGTCAGCATTACTGCCAGTTCGGTGCGCGTGCAATTTTGCTTCAAGCGCATGCACAGTTGCCTATAAATAAGTCTGCGCATGCACAGAACATTTTAAAAGGTCAAAAAAGATGTCACGGCAACCAGGGAACCGGTTTGGGGGTGTGGTGAGTATGCCGTCCTTAACGGTATGAAGATCCAGTCGCCATTTCCACTATCAATTCCACCGAAGCAGTGTGAACAGGTAGGAACCCACCTCTGAACACACAGTAATACTAACTTCATCTCTTCCAATTTTCCTTGACATACAGGGATCTCTAAATGTTTTCAAACACTGCGCATTAAAATGGACAGGGAGTGGATACCATAATGTATCAGTGTTTTAAGTAGAACTCCTGCCAGTGTTTCCATTTGTGCAAAGTTTGAAAATGCATTCGATCGAACACATTTCCAACCCCATTATACAAATTAACATTTAATGCACAAATAAAAATGTTGGGAATGAGGCTTGCATGCACAGTTTCTCCCCCTACAACAATTTAATACCTTTTTATTTCACATCTTAAAATTATTGGATGTATACTCCATCGTTCTGCTCTGGCGAACACTGTGGCACCTAGGTGTTATTGCAGACTACAGACAAGTGTGTGTGAAGAAGGGAAATTATGACAGAAATTTCTCCCTATCATAAAAAGATAATCAGAAAAGACGAAGAGAGAAAATACATTATTTAGCAACTCATTAGCACCGTAATAATAAATGTAATCTTTACTTTTTATGTGTTATTGATTTTATCGTAATTTCTTTGATCATTGTGAATCACCCAGAGTCACTGAAAGTCACATGGCATGCAAATTATTATTGTTATTGTTGTTGTTGTTGTTGTTAAATTAAATTAATGGTAGTAGTAGAAGTAATAGCAGAATTGACTAAAATTCTACTCTGTTGAAATAAAACTCCAATAACTTCATAAGACTGACTTTCATCCATTTTTCCTAGGCTAATAGGAAACCCTCTGACACCCCATTTTTAAGTATCCAAAGTCGAAAGGACTGAAAACATAGCCTGATTTTCCCCAGGGTGGTGTTGTTAATGCCCAAAATAGGTCCCTTAAATCTCTGTAAATCATCATATACATCGTTACACACATACACATATAAAAACAAAACACGAAAAAAGTCCAGTTTAGAACTAACCCACTCTGCTTGTGTAACAAGGATTGAAAACCAAACTAGAAATTTTTTTGCCTACCTCGACATGAAATTACAAAATTCCTTTATTTTTATGCTGTGCCCAGTGTTTTATTTTCTGACAAATCTTTCTAAGCCCTGGGTACCTTATACAGCATATTTTCCTTCCTTTCACATAGGATGACAGCAGTGCTTCCTTTTACAGTCTACGGAAAAATATCAATAAAAATTATGTCACCCACAACAAGAAAGAAATGACCTTTTGTGTCAGATAGGTTTGCTAGGGGGTTTCGAAATGAGAAAGGTTCTCAGGGACGTTGTTGTATCAGGGAGTGTTGCCCCGTTAAATAAAGAGGAAGGAAGATATTGGAGTTCTGAAACAAAGTTGTAAATTTAATCCAAGCTTTTTCGTTAATGAATTGTCAGATACTTATTGATTTATTTTTCTGCCACCTTCAGTAAACATTTCAGATAAATGCATATTCTTGTCATACTGGTCCATCTCTCAATGGTGATAGGACACACACACACACACACACACACACACACACACACACGGTTCCTTTTGAGGTTCTGCTCCTAGGCAGTCTCCTCCTCCCTTCCCAACAAAATGCAGAAGAAAAACTAGGAGGGCCACCAATGGTTTCCTCTATGGATAGAACAGAACAGAACAACAGAACAGAACAGAATAGAACTTTATTGGCACTTTAAATGTATACTAATCAGCATACATTAACATTAAATTTCATTGCATTCAGCTCTCAAAAGATAACCATTATGCATATACCCGCATATACCCACATACCCACATCATATACAACACAGAAAAACATCACAGTCTAATTTGAATGTATATATGTACATGATGAAAAAAAAAGAATCCTGCGAATTTACAGGATGGATGGCATAAGTAATAAAGCTGTTAAAAATCTAGTAATCCTGCTATAGAAATTTCAAAACCTCCTCCCAGAGGAGAACAACAGAAATAGACCATGGAGTGGGTATGTGGGGTCTCTAACAATACTTCGAGCATATAGTGCTTATAAGCAGTTATCCTGAATAACAGGAAGCAAACTTTTTATAATCTTCTCAGCTGTCCTTATCACTCTCTGTATGGACTTTCTATCTGAGTCACTGCTACCACCAAACCAAAGAGTGATGCAGTTTGTCAAAACAGTCTCAATCGTGCCTCTGTAAAAAGTGGCCAGAGCAGAAGGAGAAAGATGTCCTCTCCTCATCCGATGCAGGAAATGCAAATCATCAAATGCAAATCATCAAATGCAACCATCCATTATTTGATGATTCCTTGGCATCATTTTCACAGGCTTCCTCCACTTTCGACCTCAGAGGTCAGGGTGTGAAAGGCACGTTAAGCATAGCTGTGAAATAACTAATTTGCCACAGTGGGATGACTTCTCCTGCCTTCTCCTCTCCTTCCTTGTGCCTTTTGACAGCATTTCCTTTGCCTGCCCCCTTCTGACCCAATTCAGCAACACTACGTGGGGCTGTTTGTTCATCAATTAGGTAACATCAGCAGGATGGAGCAAGACATTGGAACCATCACCAGCATCAGCATCTTTTCAGTGAAAGAAAGGATTGAGGAAGAGACTACAATTTGCGTGCCTGATTCTGTTGGGAAATCGGTCGAGCTGGGTTCCAAAAAAGAGGAAGAAGAAGGAGGAGGAGGAGGAGGAGGTGGAGGAGGAGGAGGAGAAGGAGGAGAAGGAGGAGAAGGAGGAGAAGGAGGAGAAGGAGGAGAAGGAGGAACAAGGATTGTAAAGAGCACAGCTCTTTAGAGCTCAGACTGTTCTCCTCGAAAAAGATATGTAAAAACTCTGCTAAGCAGAGACTGGCTGCCAATTCACAGCCCTCTAGTGCCTGAGTTTTGTCACATCTACTTTTCCCCCTCTTTTATTTTTTTTTCTCCTCCTTAAGCTTTTATGTGACGCCTCTTCCTCTCCCCTCCCTATGCTCAGCTCATAATATTCCACATGCTGAGTGTCAGCTGAGTCCAAACAAAGAGACCTTTCTCCTTTGGCAGAAATTCGTTAAAGTCTCCAAGCATCAGAATTTATGGCAGCTCTCTTTTGAAATGCTTGACATTTCCTCACAATTTCTTAGATATACTTGGTGGATAGAGTGCGTCATCTTTGTTTGAATTTATCGCACATAATAAGCCATTTTCTCCCCATTTAATGTCATCCCCTCGGTAACCAGGAGGCCAGAGGCAACAACGCAAAAACAGCAAATTTGTCAATGGAATGTGTAAAGCTTAGTATAAATTTATCTTGTCTTAATCCCTTGGCCTCTTTTCATACCATGCATTTTTTTTTTCATATGCATATGAGAATTTTCAGAGTATTACTTTCTCACACATTTCACTGCTTACAGATAGAACTGAAATGCAGCCCTGAACTGTCAGCTTTCATCAGGATAACTTTAAAAAAAGTTCCATACAGTAAGAAATAGTTTTCCTACCCAACCTTTTATTTGAAAGTGAGATAGATAGATAGATAGATAGATAGATAGATAGATAGATAGATAGATAGATAGATAGATAGATACATACATACATGGATGCATGGATGCATGCATGCATGCATGCATGCATACATGGACATACATAAGCACACACACTAACACACACTGCATACACTTCTACAGAACTCAAACTTGTCTTAAGAATCAAAGACCAAATCTTGGATTTGTAACTTATAAATGTAAAACAATAGTGTTGTAAAGAAGAGAAAGAAACTTGGCTAATGTCAAATACGATCCAGAGATTTTAGATTCTAGCAGAATGCATAAAACACACTTCTTCCTGATCGCCCCACTTATTTTTAGAAATGAAATACCTTATTTGCCTTAGTAGTAATCAAAGAAGATAGAATTATAGACCTGAAAGGGAACTTGGAGGTCTTCTAGTCCAACCCTTTGCTCACGTCAGGAGGCATTTTACCACCCTGGTTAAATAGTTGTCCTCTAGAACTTGCTCTGGATCCCTTTTTGTGTGTAACTTACCATCCTATATCATTGCTTTTTTTTAAAAAAAAGTAAGCTCTTGAGATAGGTACTCTCTCACAATTGAGTTCATATTTGCACTCCTAGTAGCTTCCTCAATCCCTATGTATCAAGATTTACTCAATAATTGATTGGCTCAAGTCTTTTTTTGTTTTTTTACATTGATGAATCGATTACAGTCCTGGGAATTTCTTCTTATTTGGCGATTTGGGGATCAGCTCTGGGTCTTATTTTACTGTTTACCATTTGTTTCCCTAGTTTCCTGGGTGCCCTTATCTGATAGGAGGATTAGGAAAAGAGATTGAAGCTTCACCAGTACCTTTTAATGATTACTGTAATAGCCATGTCTCAGGACACTTCATTGGCTCCCTAATTGAGTCAGAGACCAGTTCAAACTTAGTACTTGATTTGAAGCTCCTCCAGTCACACACACCATCTATCTTCTCTCATTTCTTCTCCAAATCCTGATCATTCCTTATGTTCTCTTGGGCAAACTTTCTTTCAGTGCTCAATTCCCGAGTCATTTCATCCTCTAGATTTTAAAGGTCCCACAGTCACAGTCTTTTCCCAGAGGTGCTTTTTCAAAAGGCAACTGGACTTTGTTTTTCCTTGAAGACTGAAGAAGCTTCTTGT
Organism: Thamnophis sirtalis; assembly: GCF_051295495.1. Lineage (NCBI taxonomy): Eukaryota > Metazoa > Chordata > Lepidosauria > Squamata > Natricidae > Thamnophis > Thamnophis sirtalis. Next base: position 163,607,770 of record NW_028261382.1, read on the forward strand.
ATGAAAAAGGAAACATCTTCAATGAAAAACGAAGTCCAGTTGCCTTTTGAAAAAGCACCTCTGGGACAACCACATCCTGGATGACTGAGATTCTCCATAGACATCTATGACTGTTCCCTAACAAAGTAAGCAGGTTCCTCTCGTCTTCCTTTGAAAATTCTATGGCCTCTAAAAATGGTTTAAAGGCATTTCTGTTTGCCTAGCAATTTAGTGATGTTTGATTATCATTACTTTATTCTCATTAAGATCAGTAGTTTTCAGATTAGTACTGTGTTTATATTAGCTAAGGATGGAGTTATGCTCTGCAGCACCATAGGGCTTCACTATGGTGGCAGCTTGAATCATGTCTGGAAGCAAATTGGTCACCAATGGAGCTAATGAAGCAGGCTTGTCATGTGGGAATTCTGAGGCTGCATTAGTGGTTCTGTTGCTGCACTCTGGACCTGTTGAACTTCCAAGGTTTCTTGGAAGTGGCAGCCCCTTGCACAGCAGCACATTGCTGTCATTGAGCTGTCAGGTGGCTAGGGTGCGAATGACTGAAAAGGACTCAACCATTGCATCAAATGAATCTGTGAAAAGATCTTCCAGGTCAAAGGTGACATGGTGCTCCTTGAGCAGGAGCTGAAGGTCCAGAAGACTCCCCAGTTATTGTACTACTCTAGATTGGGGAAGGGTTGCTCCAGTCAAGGTTAAATATGAAATATACCAATATACACAGATCTAGGCAGCCCTATCATCCACAGTCATTTGGTGTTGGTGCCCATGCAGTTGGATGTACTACCTGTGCTACTTTCAGAGTTTAGATCTTTTTCCAAGTTAAATGTGTTCCCGTTGAGCTTTCATCTGCAAGGGAATCTAATGCCTGTTTCTAGGTGCAATTTCTACTCTAAGTCTTTAATTTTTATTGATGTTTCAATTTAACCCAAACCCCAAACACTCTACTTTTATCAATTGGAATCCCAAAGTAGATTTGATACAGGGAAGTAGGCAGAAGAAAAAGGGACCCAAAACAAGCATGATCAATGAGATAATGTTATTTCAGTTTTCAAAAAAGCAGCAACTTTTAGACAAATATTATGTGCAGGGGTGCAAAAACCAGGGGTGAGATTCAGCAGGTAGTGACAGGTTCTGAAGAACTGGTAGCAGACATTTTGAGTAGTTTGGAGAACTGGCAAATACCACCTCTGGCTGGCCCCAGAATGAAGTGGGAATGGAGATTTTGCAATATCTTTCCCCTGGAGTGGGGTGGGAATGGGATTTTGCAATATCTTTCCCCTGGAGTGGGGTGGGAATGGAGATTTTGCAAAATCCATTCCCTGGAGTGGGGTGGGAATGGAGATTTTGCAGTATCCTTCTCCTGCCTTACCCACCAAGCCACACAAACAGAACCAGTAGTAAAATAATTTGAATTTCATCACTGGCAAGAACCAATTGTTCAAATGTATTATGAGTGCTCAACAGCCACTAATATGGTTCTTGACATATTGGAAACATATTTTCATTCATAAAACGTCAATTTTGTTAATGTTCACCATTAAGATAGAAATAGTAAAAAAAATTCATGAGAGAACAAAAGATGTGAACATTAGCTAGTCAAATGTAACCATTGTAGTCCTCCAAAAGTTTGATTATCTTGTAATTCAAGCAAACTGTGATTTTATATTGTGGAACTGGACAATTTCTGTTTTTCCCTATGTAACACAGTACAAGACTAAAATGACATTCAGTGTGTTATGTTAAAATGATATTATATAGCCATAGATGCAGTTACCGTGGGTGGTGTTACAAAGGCTTGAATAACCACTAAGAACATTTGTAGCTGTATAATCAAAGTAAATAATGTGTTTATTAGATGTAACGTTGCAGGTTATTTGTTGTTTTATTTGTTGTTGAATCCCCATAGATGTAAGGAATTAATGTCATTTTCTACATGATATATGAATGTTTCCTGTTTTGTTTTGCTATTTTTCTATTCCATAGACCCAATGCGACTGACTGGTGCTGGAAGCAGAACATGATGAGGCAGAGGAAAGAACATTGATTATATTTTTATCCCAAAGTTATCAGTGAAATGTGGAGAAAGATTATGACTAATTGGCAGGATTTCCTCTATTCAGGGCTTCTGACATCCACACATCAGATACCATAATCTCACCAAGACTTGCGCAAGTAGATTCCCCAATACTTCAGTGAGATGATTTGTATATTGCAAAACACAGCTGGCAGATTATTAGTGTAGGGAAAAAAAATACAGAATTTATATATTACTAGCCGATAACCGCCATTGCCCAGGTATTTATTTATAGCAGGAAATGTCCAGACCAAATATAATTTCCAATGTTGGATTTTCTCCCTTACCAGAGGGAGCCCCCTTGTGGAGTACTGTGAAGCCATTACCATGGCAACTCTACTGCACTGTACAGTAGAAGCCAGTTCGGCAATATGGCACAGCAGACTGTTTCCTAACAGAACACACATTCCGAGGGGTGTTAGGGGTGTCTTACTCCTAAAATATTTTTTTCCAGAGAGTAAGTCATCTGTTATTCCCAAGTTAAATTCTGGGATTCACTGGTGGTCCATGAAAATAGAGGAGTTGATACAAGTTGCAACACCAAAATATATATGTACGTACCCATGTATACTTAGCAAATAACCAAAATGTTTGTAAGATTTTGTGATTCTCTAATTCTGTAATCTCTCACCATTTTGTCAATCTTGTAAGATTCCTGGTGAGAATCCAAGGAATGTCTTAATTCAATAAGCAAATAAGATTTCAGCAATTTTTAAAAAAATATTTAAAATATAAAACATTAAAAGGAACAGATCAGGGGTGAAATGCTACCAGTTGGCCAGAACTGGTAGTAAAAAATGCTTTAAAAAAGTAAAAAAAAAAAAAAAAAAGTTCCAATGATTGTGCGGCACAACTGATTGTCCCAGCTGATTGTCAGCTCTTTTTTTTACTTTTTTAAAGCATTTTTACTACTTATTTGCCTGAACCGGTAGTAAAACAATGTTTTAAAAAAGTTTTTAAAAAGTTTCCATGGATCAGCTGTGCCACGCAATTGTTGGAACTTTTTAAAAAACTTTTTAAAGCATTTTTTTACTACTGATCCGGGCGAACTGGTAATAAAAAAAATGCTTAATTTTTTTTAAGTTCCGATGATTAGCTGTGCGGCAATCAGCTGTGAGTGCGATTATATTTCCTAGAAAGCAGGAAATCCTGCTAATCTAAATCGTGCAGCGCAGCTGTTCCCCTCCTCCTCGCTATTCTGCTTACCTTTGCAGACACAGAAAAGGCTTCTTAGAGCCTGCAGGACATATATATACTTAGTAAACAACCAGAACATTTGTAAGATTTTGTGATTCTCGAATTCTGTAATCTCTCACCATTTTGTCAATCTTGTAAAATTTCTAGTGAGAATCCCAGGAATGTCTTAATTTGATAAGCAAATAATATTTCAGCAATTTTTTAAAAACATATTTAAAATATAAAACATTAAAAGGAACAGATCAGGGGTGAAATGCTGCCAGTTGGCCTAAACAGGTGGTTAAAAAATGCTTTTAAAAGGTTTTTAAAAGTTCCAACAATTGCGCAGCACAGCTGATTGTCACAGCTGATTGTCAGCTTTTTTTAAACCTTTTTAAAGCATTTTTTACTACCTATTCACCTGAACCGGTAAAATAAAGTTTCTAGCAATCAGCTGTGTCAATCAGCTGTGCTGGAAAATCATTGGAATCTTTTTTTACTTTTTTTTTCCATATTGTTTTACTACAGGTTTGGGCAAACTGGTAGTAAAAAAATGCATTTTTTTAAAAAAAAGTTCTGATGATTAGCCCTGTGACAATCAGCTGTGCCATGTGATTTATATTCACTAGAAAGCAGGAAATCCTGCTTTCTAGTGAATTTAAATTTTGCGGCACAGCTGTTGCCCCTTCCCTCACTGTTCTACTTACCTTTGCAGACTCAGAAAAGGTTTCTTAGTGCCTGTGGTGCGCATGCATGCGAAGTGCGCATAGGTGCGCAAAGCGAACCGGTAGCAGACTTCAGAGCATTTATGGAACAGATAGAAGATTATTAAAGAATGATCCAACCTACAACTAAGGAGAAGTTCCTGACAGTGAGAATAATTAATCAGTGGAGTGGCTTACTTTCAGAAGTTATGAGTGCTCCAACACCAGACGTTTTCAGCCATATGTCCAAAATGGTATTGGATTTCTTGCCATGGGCAGGAGATTGGAACAGAAGACCTTCAGGGTCCCTTTCAAACCTACTATACTATGTCCGATGTATTTATATGTTAAATACACATTTAAATGTTGTGATTCTTTAGCTACATCGTATATGCCATAATACAGGTAGACCCTGACTTATGATCACAACTGAGCCCAAAATTGCTGTTGCTAAGTGAGACACTTGTTAAGTGAGTTTTGCCCCATTTTATGACTTTTCTTTCTTTTTTTTAAACAATTTTTATTTATTTTTGAACAAAGACAAACAAACATAAAAATAAAAAAGCCATCTTCCATTACAAATTGTAGAAAGTGTGTCAGTTGGTTACAATATTTCCATGTATTTCTTCCATGGTCATCACTTGCTTTTCATATCAAATCACATATTTTGAATTCACATATATTAATGTATATCACGATTATTATATCTCAACCTTAATTTGACTATAATTGTTTTTACATCCTTTTATATATAATATTCAAAATCTAGAATAGGATTATATGATAACATTCTATTAAATCATCCTAAAATCATCCAATCACAATACATCTTTATAACATATTCTAGATAAAGCTTTTAAACCTCCTCTCATATTCTCCATGTGTTGTTTATATAAAATTTCATATTATCAAACTAATATATCTATATGTATTGTTATCATTATTAATCATTATTTAACTATAGGTAGTGTCACTTCATTTTATACATACTACTAGTAAACTAAATTTAGCTTACTTTTTATTATACATTTTCATTGCATCAACCTGTATCTTTCCAGCAATAGTGCAGTCTTATATCTCTTGCCATTTGTAGCATTAATATTCTAGTTACTTTCTTAATAAATCTTGTATGAACTTCTCTTTGCAACATGTTCCTTTTGTATCTCATAAAAGCTCAAAATCCAACATCTGCTCTTTCCATCAGCTTATCTTTGGTTATCACTGGTGCTTCTGTCAAGATTTCTCTTCTTATCTCCATCAATTTTTCTCTCTTTTCTTCTTCTTCTGTGCTTTGAAGTTGGGGTAGAGTTCCAATCCATCCAGATTTCTTATCTCTTTGCTCATTTTTTCTTCCATTTTTTGAACTCTGTCCTCCATATTCTTCATTTGATAAACATCCTCAATTTTTCCATCAAATTTTTCTGTTTTGTATTCCATATTCTCCAATCGCTTTTCAATTCTCTCTGTCACAACTAATAGATTTTGAATTTCAAACATAATCATTTGCAATGTTACAGTTTCTTATTAAAACTTGGGCATGTTCAATTGGTGTTCAATATCTCTTTAAACAGATGTTGAAGGCACTAAAAGTCCTTTCCAGTATCTTAAACTAGCCCCAAATGAATAGGTTAGCTATCATAGTTGGTGAAAAAATCATTAGAATAGGGTACAAATGAATTTAGCAAGCATATGATTAGTTAGGTTCTTTTTTCAGTTTTAAAGGAAGACTCACCTAAATCCAATTATGCTGATCAGGTCAGGAGGTATCCAGAGCATAAGAAGCCTGAAGCCATGTCTGCTTTTTACAGAATTGTAATTGCCGTGTCAGCCTAAGTGATCCTTTAGCCCACTGTAACTTTATACTCAAAATACGTGATTGTTAAGGAACAGAATTAAACAGTAGGAAAAACATATCAAAAGTTTATTACCCTATTAGAAGAAAACAGCCTGAAAGTTTAATGTGTTCTATAAGCACCTTAGCTTAAATTGGTTGTGTTTGACAGTAGCCTTCATTTTTTTTATTATGTTCTTTTTCAAATGTAGAAATAAAAAAATGAAATTTCAAGAACTAGTCCAAATCCTTTGGAAATTATTTGGATCTTGTGGGAACAGACAACATGCTTGTCTGATTCATTAAAGGATGCAACCCATTCAAGATGTTGATGGTCCTCAAAAAAAAGCACTGCCCCTTTAAAAGTTGCCTTAATTTTAATGAGCAAATTCCTTAAAGCAACAACATCTTTTTTTTTCCAGGTTTACATGGAAGCCCAGAAATGGTCAAGTTTCTTTCATTATTGCAGAAAGGTTCCATATACTGTAAATATGATTACATGACATCCATTTTTTTCTTCCAAGTCATTTTTTGAAACATTTCCAGGCATAATATGTACATTTCTCCCACCACAATATAACTGAAAATATTCTCCATTTTTTCAGAAACGTGTATTTTTTGTTTGCCAGGTATTTCCCTACATGTTGAAAACTGCAGTATAACTCCCTAGACTATCTTGGATTCAAAAATGACACAAATTATATTTAAAAAATATTTTATGGGACATTTTACCTAGTAAAAATGCCTTGACTCCCTCATCCAATCTGTATTCAATTTGAACATACTTGTACAAAGAACACCTAGATACAGCTGTGGAAGTTGTTCAATAATTGCCTTCCAACGACCTACGCTTTGATAATTTGTTCCATATTCAAGTTCAGGTTCAAAGTTGCGAGTGTCAAAGAGCTGTCTTGATAATATCTTTAAATGTTAAATAATTCTTAGAGGATAGGGGGCCTACAATCTGAAAAGTATTTGGAAAGATCAGTGATGAACATTCGTGTCAATATATATTCATAATATGAATGGAATAGAATAAGAATAAGAATAAGAATAATAAGAATAGAATAGAATAGAATAGAATAGAATAGAATAGAACAGAACAGAACAGAACAGAACAGAACAGAACAGAATAGAATAGAATAGAATTCTTTATTGGCCCAGTGTGATTGGACACACAAGGAATTTGTCTTTGGTGCATATGCTCTCAGTGCACTTAAGGAGAATAAAATACATTCATCAAGAATTGGTGAATGTATTTTAGTGATACTCAAGGTTAACAGATGAAACGAAAGGTACAGAATCACAGAACAGTACTCTGGCTTCTATATTTTTCACAAATGAAATATTCTTCCTTTTGTGATGTTTGTGTGGATGTGTGAAGCTTTAGGTGACCCTCGGTTTCAGGCCCAATCTAAATTGGAATTTTTCTTAAGCAAGTTACTGAAGGATGTGCAGTTCTAAACTCATTGGCTCATCATGTACTCAAGCAAGGCCTTAAATCTGTGCCAGTTACATTAGAATTGATTTTCCAGTAAAGACAAGGGTTGTGGTATTCCACACACATAGAAGAGAGATGGGAGAGATTGTCTACATAAAGTGGGAATGTGCTGCCTTTGCAAGACAATGTATTTACCTGCTAACTTGCTTCTTGCAGCTGCTAGAGAGAAAATAACCACCAAATTCAGGTTTAGCAGCTAAATCGCCTTAAGTATTTCACTTGTGATCAATCCGTTCACATTTCTTGTCCCAAACACAGACTGCCTTTAGAAAAAAAAAACATTTTCCCAAAAAAGAAAAGCAATGCAGGTTTCTTCTCAATATGTTTTTAAAGTGAGAAGAAAGATAGGATACATATTTTTTTTTAAAAAAAATGATGTGAACATTTTGTAATTAATAGTATATAATTTCTCTAAATGAGGGCTGTCAAACTCACAGCCCACGGCCCGGATGCGTCAGGCACTGGCCACACCCACAACTGGTTTAGTGAATGAGGGAATGTCACGATACATCACATGACAATGACGAGTTTGACGCTCCTGCTCTAAATTATACTCGTAAAGGTAAAGGTTCACCTCGCACATATTTGCTAGTCATTCACGACTGTAGGGGGTAATGCTCATCTCCATTTCAAAGCCATAGAGACAGCGCTGTCCAAAGACGTCTCCGTGGTCATGTGGCCAGCGTGACTAAATGCTGAAGGTGCATGGAATGCTGTTACCTTTTCGCCAAAGTGGTCCCTATTTTTCTACTTGCATTTTTATTTGCTTTCGAACTGCTGGGTTCGTGGTGCTAGGGATTCAAACTGCAGAACTGCTGACCTTCTGATCGATAGGCTCTGTCTTAGCCACTGAACCACCGTGTCCCCCCAACTATACTCATAGCTTCTCACAAAAAGTGCATTTTATTGCAAGATTTACCTACTTTTCTTTGGGGAGGCCTTATAGATTGAATGTCTCAATAGTGCATTAGTCCATATGTTTCTTTCCCTCTTATAGAGTTCATTGGCAATGAGGAAAGAACAGTGAGAACCTCTGGGCATGCAAGGCCAATCATTCTTGGGTATAAGTCAAGGCCAACTAATAGGAAAGAAATCAAAAATACATACGCAGTCATTTTTCCACTGAATCTCTCAAGCAACAGGTTTCCCCCAAGGAGTAATAATTCAAGAATTTTAAAAAAATATGGAAAGAAATCAGGATTCTGTATTCAACTAACTCTGTGATTTGGTTATTAACTTTATGTCGATACTTTTTCTCTCAGAAATGTATAGGCATGTTGGCCTATAACTCTGCAATTAGTCATGCTGGCTAAAGAACTGTGATAGGTTCTTTAAAAACTTCCATATTTGACAAGCAGCAGTTTCAATTCAACGCCAATAATAATGAATACTGGCCATCTTTACTAAAGGTTTGGCTTAAGCCATTGAGAATAGATAATGCTTGCTTGCTAAAGAATCCTTAACTGCAAGTAGACCTCATCTCACAACAGTTCATTTAGTGACTGTTGAAGGCACTGAAAAAAGTGACTTCTGACCATTTTTCACACTTAGAACCGTTGCAGCATTCCCATAGTCACATGATCAAAATTCGGATTCTTGGCAACTGAATCATATTTATGACAGTTGCAGTGTCCCGGGGTCATGTAGTCACCTTGGTGACCTTCTAAGAAGCAAAGTCAATGGGGAAGCCGGATTCTCTTAACAACTGTGTTAACTAACTTGACAATTGCAGTGATTCACTTAGCAATTGTAAAATGAGGCAAAATTCCCCCAACAACTGTCTCCTTTAGCAATTAAAATTTCAGATTCAATTGGGGGTTGTCCATCGAGGACTACGTACTTGTAATTAAACATGATTTCCTAAGACATGGCATAGGTGGTCTCAGTGGAAGCAATAAATCATATAGCAAATAGATATGCTGGATATATCTACAACGTTGAATTGTTTTACGATAGTGGCAAACATCTGTAACTTGCGTGTAGGCTAAGGGTGGAAATTCATTCTCTGAGCTTGTGGATTAGTTTCTGAATGTTTCATTACCAGGCTAGGTAACATCTTCAGCATAATTTAGGGAATGTCAGTGTTGATGTTCTTCTGCTTATAAGAGCTACATGTGGTAGCACGTTTTGTGATGGGCGTGGCGCAGGGGTGAAATGCTACCAGTTTGGACTGGTTCACCCAAATCAATAATTAAAAAATGCTACCCGTTCACCCAAACCAATGCTACCGGTTCAGGTACAGCGATATTTTTGATGATCAGCTGTGATGCTGCTTTGTAGCTAATCTAAATCTCATGACACAGCAGATTCCCCCCCCCCCACTGTTGTACTTACCTTTGCAGGCGCATTCGGTAACAGGCTCCACCCATGTCCCGTTTGTGACACTCTGCGCATGCGCGTGCTCAAGTTTGCAAACTGGTTGCAAAGGTAAGTTGATTTCACCCCTGGCATGGGGTTATGTCAGGTGAGGGTCTTATCATTTATCACAGGACCATCACAAGATCCTTAGCTAATGTGACCCACACTTGACCCATCAAAAGAACCACTACAAGACCCATCACTAGACTCTCACCTGATATAACCCCACCCCCATCACAAGACCTCTAACCACTCATGGGCCTTATAAGCAGAAGAACTCCAACACTGACATTGCCTAAATTCCACTGAAGATGTTACCTAGCCTAGTAATGAAACATTCAGAAACCAATCCACAAATTCAGAGAACGAACCTCCACCCTGAGTTGTTTTAGTTCAGGGCTCATTTCGAAGGAATAACAAATAACAAGGTTGCAAACAGAAGCTACAAACTCTCCAAGTTAATCCACTAGTAATTCTAGAGTAGGCAAGATTGCTGCCCTTTCCCAGTGCAGTCTGATACAGCAGGTCTCTATGACCAACTCGATCTGCATATAGATTAAATAGATCAACTCAAGGCAATTTCCATATGAGAAGCCAAAAAGCAGGAGCCACTATCTTAGTAGCGATGGTCTTTTTCATTCTGCACCCAAGAAAGCTTTGAGGAAAATGCAAACAGTTGAACTTTTATGATCTCCATCCAGTTGGGCCTAAAATCACAGTGATTCTTCCCCTCACCCCTTCACAATATTTTTTAACTATATGTCATAAAGTGGCATGGCTTAAATGCCTGTGAAGGACTGCTTGTACCTTATGTCAATGTCCCCCCTCCTAAAACACTTTCCCCCAGAGTCAGCATCTGGTGTGTGAACCTTTTTTTCAGCCTTGACACACAAGATATATCAGAGACAGTTTGATGTATATGCAATAAAAAGGAGTAGCAACATGCTTGGAAAACAGCTAAATTTACTGTTGCGAAAATGATGGCATTTTGATCCCATCCAAGCCTCTGGCCCCATCCCCTTCCATCCCAGAGTGCAGAGGGGAAAAATGGCTATATAAAGTTTATTGAGCCTTCAGGAAGTAGTACTGACTGTTTCTAGGCTCAACTCACTTTGGCTAAAGTAAAGGTGGATTAACCGGTAAACTGCACTCCTTCGAAAGCATTTCTACGGCAGCTTCACCCTAACATAGAGATGGATACAACTTGGATCAGCAAGACCCATTTTTTTTAACATGCCAAAAAGGTCACCTGAATACAGAACCAGGTTTAACACAAAGCACTAACAGGTAATTTTTGACTTATGACCACAATTGAGTCCCAAATTTCTGTTGCTGAGCGAGATAAATGTCATGTGAAATTTGCCTCATTGATTGTATGACTTTTCTTGCCACCGTTGTTAAGTGAATTGCTGCAGTTGTTGATTTGGTAACACGGTTGTTAAGTGAACTTGGCTTCCCTCTTGACTTTGTCAGAAGTTTGCAAAAGGTGATCACATGACCCCAGGATACTGCAATCATAGCAATAGCAGTTAGCAATAGCAGTTAGACATATACCACTTCATAGGGCTTTCAGCCCTCTTTAAGCGGTTTACAGAGTCAGCATATCGCCCCCACAGTCTGGGTCCTCATTTCACCCACCTCAGAAGGATGGAAGGCTGAGTCAACCCTGAGCCGGTGAGATTTGAACCGCTGAACTGCAGCTAACAGTCAGCTGAAGTGGCTGCAGTATTGCACTCTAACCACTGCGCCACCTCGGCTCATAAATATGAGTCAGCTACCAAGTGTCTAAATTTTGATAACGTGATATTGTGTCATATCGCCATGATGGACATCATATCATTATGGCTTGAACTAGATGTCTATGAATTAGACAGGTTTCCTGATATTAATTTCTCATTTACTTCAGCTCAAAAGGGAGAAAAAAATTGAGAATCGAAACATGCAAAAATGTGGGATTGTTTGGAATATTTTAAAAGAAAGTGAAGCATCTATTTCCAAAAGCATGACTTTTTCTATACATCAAATCCATTTTCTTTTTAAAAAATGTTTCCACTTCTTTGATTCTACCACCCCCCCCCCCAATTTTCTTAAATATCATTAAAAGAATCCTGTAAGCAAACAGGCATAGACATACTGTATATGGAGCAGGGTTTTTTATTGTTGTTGTTTTTAAGACTGCAAATTCTATCAGTGCCCCTAACAAAGATATATCTGTCTGCTTCAATTATTCCTTACTGAATATGAATGAGAAGCCTTTTAATGAGGTACGGTAATTAGCTCTAGCTGCCCCACATTCCCACCCCCTGTCAGCGGCTTCTCAGGCAAAGAGGCACTGAATCAGATGATTGACAAACCAGACAGTGGACGTGTACTGTAGCTGATGAAAAACAAAGAATGGAGAGGCCACAGCCCAGGATGCTTATTGCATTTCAGATGGACTCAAGAGCACTGGGCTTGTGGGTTCTAAAATCTCACTCCTGTTCATTGTCTGTAATCTCCCACAACTATTTCCAAAAACCCTAATAATGCTGCAGAAGATTTTGCTTTCAAATTTATTTCTGGAGTGACTGACTGAGGGCCGATTCTTAAAACATTACTAGGCCTCAAATTTCAACATACTAGACCATGTTGTGTCTATTTTTTATAAATTAACTTGTATGCCGCCCACTCTCGGAAGACTCTGGGCGGCTTACAAATAAAAAGGGGGGGGGATATAAAAAATAAAAAACAACAATTAAAAATTCAACTACATTCATAACTTAGGATGGGGCTGGATAATTCAACAGCCCTAGGCCTGCCGGAACAGCCAGGTCTTGGTCGCTTTGCGGAAGGCCGGAAGGGTAGTCTATCAATTATTGGGATTACAGTTCCCAGTCTTCGCAGACATTTGACTGTAGAAAGTTGATGCATAATTAATATGTTATCACCGTACAGGTAGTCCTCAACTTATAACGGTTTGTTTAGTTGCCGTTCAAAGTTACAACAGCACTGAAACTTATGTGACTTATGACCATTTTTCACATACGACTTTGCAGCATCCCCATGATCATGTGATCGAAATTCAGATGCTTGGCAACTGGTTCATGTTTATGACAGTTGCTGTGTCCCAAGGTCTTGTGATCACTTTTGGCAAGGTGACATCTCACAAGCAAAGTCAATGAGGAAGCCAGGTTTCCTTAACAACCGTGTTACTAACTTATCAATTGCAGTGATTCCCTTAAAAAACGGTAGCAAATACATAAAATGGGGCAAAACTCACTTAACAAATGTCTCACTTACCACCAGAAATGTGGGGCTCAGTTGTGATTGTAATTTGAGGACTACCGGTATTATAGGAACACATCAGCCTTGGTGGTGCAGTGGTTAGAATGCAGTACTGCAGGCTAATTCTGTTGACTGGCAGCTGCTGGCCGTTCAACAGTTTGAGTCTGAAGGTTGACTCAGCCTTCCATCCTTCTGAGGTGGATAAAATAAGGGCCCAGATTGTTGGGGGCAATATGCTGACTCTGTAAACTGCTTAGAGAGAGCTGGAAAGCACTGTGAAGTGGTATATGAGTCTCTTGCTATATGCAGAATTAGCTTGATTCAGATCTCTGGGAAACCCCGAATGTTTGGCCTCTGCCATTAATATTCCCTGAAATTTAGATGTTGATAGGTCATCAGGACTAGTAGACATGGATGTGTGGCCATCCTCCATAAGTCTGTCTAACCCAAGAATCATCATCATACCTTGGATGTAGTTATCTTCTTAGAGAAGGCTGTTTGTGAAGAGTTATTTTTGTTTCATTGTCCTCCTGGATTTACAGCCATGCAATTGGAGCTGATAATTCACAACCAAATATCTGTCTATTGAAAAGGAGTGTTGAAGCTCCAGAGAGATAAAGTGAGGTCTGCTGCTCTGGTATGTTTCACACACCAAGTCATCACTTGATATTCATGGATCTATTCTATAGTTACCAATGGGCGGTTTGTAAGGACAATGACAATCCCATGCCTGTTGCTGTTATCAAACAAGGACTGCAAGATCTAGGGCTAGCATATCTGGACTGCAAAAATCCAAAAAATATTAGACCAGATCTGAGAATCCTATAGTAACAAATTCTAACTATGCACAAAACCTTTGGAGGCAGGACCTGCCAGTTTTAGGCTGTGTGTGACCTGTGTGTAACCTGCAGCAACAGCCTGTTTGGCAACTTGTGCCTTTAGTGTGATGGTCTGAAAACATTGGCAGGTGGGGTTGCCAATCATTCAGTGCTATAAATGATTATCCAGAAAAAAAGGTTATTGATACTTACTGGCTTCCTAAGAACTTATTCTCTCTTTTAAGTACTGCTGTTTTTGAGCTTTATTTATTTTGAGCCTCCTCTCAGTGGCTAAAAATCTTTCTATAGGAAGGAGGGGAAAATCTGCCTCTTCCAGATGTAGTTCTCAGATCACTGTATTTCAACAAACTATGGAAAACACTAGATTCCCCATCTCCGCCTAACATACTTTATTCTGCATGATTGCCAAATTACTATTTAATAGGTTGCTAGGCAAAGGAGTAGCCATGGCTCCTGACTCCTGCTTGAATTGTAGACTTTTACCCATTGCCTCCAGGAGCTTATAAACTCTGTGGAAGATCAGAACAATGGAGGCTCCTGCCCCAAAGAATTCCTACCATAGGATCATTTGGTGGAGACGTTTTGAGTACATAAAACAAACTCCAGGGTCTGGATAAGGATTAGAGTGGGTGCTAGATCCTTCATAAGGCAATTTTGGAAGTCGAATCATATGGCCATACTAACCATTTCCAGAGTGCATCAATAAACCATGTTTTCTTCCTGACTTCCCCAGTCCAGCAGGAAGTTCACTTCAGCCTCTCTTTCCCTGCTCCGGCTCAAAAGGATGCTTTTCCAACTCAAGCAGCGCTGTCCAATTCACTTAGAAAAACTGTTCTTGCCTGTAACTCTCCAGATAAGTTTACTTTCCAAACAAAGGCTGCATTAATTGCTTCAATTTTGGAATCCCTTCCCACCAACAAGCAAAAGCCCTTTTCTTTCTGAAGGCATCGTAAGTCCTGATTCCGGTCTTTTCTCTGCTGCTCGTATTTATGAGTGCCTTTTGTATTCTGCGGTTGCTTTTTAGTTTTACTATTGTTCCTATGTTATTACAACAAATTACACTATGAAAATAGTTGAAATGTATAAATGAATTGCAGCAATCTTAATAGCAACAAGTACAATATATGCACACACGCACGCACGCACGCACGCATGCATGCATGCATACATACATACATAAAGTTGCCAAGGTTGAAAAACAGTTCTATAAAGCATATTCAGTTTGAGATTAGATATAGATAGATAGAAAGATAGATAGATAGATAGATAGATAGATAGATAGATAGATAGATAGATAGATAGATAGATAGATAGATAGATAGATGATAGATAGATAGATAGATGAAAGATAGATAGATAGATAGATAGATAGATAGATAGATAGATAGATAGATAGATAGATAGATGATAGATAGATGATAGATAGATGGATAGATAGATAGAAAGATAGATAGATAGATAGATAGATAGATAGATAGATAGATAGATGATAGATAGATAGATGATAGATAGATAGATAGATGATAGATAGATAGATAGATAGATAGATAGATAGATAGATAGATAGATGAAAGATAGATAGATAGATAGATGATAGATAGATAGATAGAAAGATAGATAGATAGATAGATAGATGATAGATAGATAGATAGATAGATAGATAGATAGATGTGTACACACACACACACACACACACACACACATATACACACACATGTGTATAAATATGTGCATATATATATTTTAGTATACATGGAATTCAACTCCCAGAATTCTCCATCCATCCAGTTCTCAGAAGTGAAGTCCATGTATCTTAAAGTTGCCAAGGTTGAGAAACACTGCTTTATACTATTAAGATACATCTAGTATAAAGATAGATCTTGGCATGTAATCTGTCTTTTCATTATTTTACACTTCATTGGGTTATTATCAAAACCCCTTAAAAAGTACAAGTTTAGTAACTCCTAGTACTCTTCCACTCCCATCCTTTTCTTTCCTTCTTAAGAGGGAGAGAAATTCTAACACCACTATTAAAAACCCAGTTAAATATTACTTTGTTGAGTGTAATGCTTAATTACAATTTGTGCATAATGACCCAGTTCTAGTAATATCATCTGATTTAGTAACGAAACTGGAACCTACCATATGTTCACCAATAACGGCTTCGAAATTCTTCTTGTTAATTTTCCAGCCAACTGCTACCAAGGATACTGATTTGTCCTGGAACTGTATTGTTTTAGAACACTGTACTCATTAACATGGCTCATTTTTCCACACTCCTTCTATCAGCAAGCAGGCCAAGAATTCACAGCTTGTCCTTTGTGTCTGACACAAATAGATGCAGTCAGCAAACAAAGCTGGAGCACCAATTATAGCACATAAGAGGAAGATAACCTGCTCTCCTTTAACAGAGAATTGCATCTACACAATCTATTTACAGGGTAACAATATCACTAAATAATCAGCTTTGGATTTAGATAGTGGCTTCCACTGGGTGCTTCCACACAAGGTGTTCAGACGGGAGTTGTTCCTTTTTTTTATCAGGGACTTGGCAATAACAGTTATTCTACCTTTGTCATGTGACCCCCACCACCATTTTTAAGAGCTGATAAAAATGGGCTTTTTGGAAGGAATAGAAGGGAAATTGCCTCAGCTCTAGGGTTCTCTTTTTAAAGGACGTGTAAATTTGATGTGTTTGATTGAGTCTTAAGATAAATATATAGTCATATGAATTGCCTGTGTAAAAAACAGGGTCCTATGAATAAGAAAAACGAGGAAAGAAGATACTTGCACAATGATACTTATAGCATTGGTTTAACACTGATTTAAATAATTAAATTATTTTTTTTAATATACTGTTTTTTTCTTTGCCAATGTGACTATATGTATTATCCAAATGGCGGACAGGTTGCTCCCCTGCAAGTGTAGCTTTCAAAGGGCCATTGACACTTTTGCAAGCCATGGCCTCTACAAGAGGCATTAGAATCAAGAAAATTAGTATTGTAATTATCTTTTTTTTTGTGCCCCACGACATAGCTATACATGAAAGATGCAAAGCTTATGGTATAACATCACCATACTGCCTTTGTTATTCTAAAGCAGGGGTGTCAAACTCAAGGCTCATGGGCTGGATCCGGCCTGCAGGGTGCTTAAATTCTGGCTCACAGAGCTGGCCTTGAAATAGAAATGGAGCGGCCCACGGGGCCTCTGGCTGCCAAAATGAGCTGTGGGGGAAGGGGGTTCATGCATGCCCCCCCCCCTTAGCCCATTTTGGCCAGCAGGGTGCTATAGGAAGCCATCCAGGTGAGCCCCTGCATCTTGTTTTGGCTGCCAGAAGCAGTTTTTGGCCTGGACAGAGGCACCCTGTACTGCTTCTGGCAGCCAAAACACACCTCACTTTGACTGGCAGGGTGCTGCAGGAGGCATCCATCGTGTCTCCTCCCCACCTCCAGGCCGGCCCATGGAGGAGAACTACAATGCTGATCCGGCCCTCAAAGAAATCCAGTTTGGCAACCCTGTTCTAAAGAACGCAGTAATCTCTGAGAGGGCTGTTCATGTTTGTAGGGTGACATTCCTGCACAGAACCAACTCCAAAACAACTGTGCTAAACCTTTGTGATAAACTACGTTCCAGCAGATTTCAAGGTAGTACTGAAAGCTGTTTGTATAGTACACCTACAGTTCCCTGCCCTGGGATGCTGGCACAATCACATTGCTTTCAATGTGTAGAAAAGCAATCCATTTTTTATTTTTTTTTTGCAATCCATTTCTCTCCAATCAATCTTCTCTGCAAGGGGGAAGATGACAGGTCAGGCAAAAGGCAATGTATATTGCCTGTAATGGCAACATGTGACTAAGGAATGTTGCAAAGTTCATAAATGGTCATAAATAGCCAATGAGGTTATTTTTTCAGCATCACTGAAACTTTGAACATTCACTCAATGAATGGTCAGTAAGTGAAGACTATCTGTAAGTCATAGTGAACACAGTTATATCACCCACTAAGAAGTGATCACAAAGATCACAGTGATCAACAGCAACAAATGAACATATCAATTGTAGGGTAAGAGTATGGAGAAAGATATCTCAAAGTTATCCTAACCTCTGTCCTGCTCAGCTATTTGGCAGTGGATATTCTGTGATATGCAAACCATCACCGAGGCGGAGAAAAACCACACCAAATAATTGAGAAAATACTTAATCCAAACCAGCCAGGTCTCCTATTTGTTGAGACGCAGGCAATTCAATTACATAGCACAATCTTAATTGTCTATTATCGTTCTGAAGCTGGCTAAGAAGCCCAGATAATTGATCTCTGCATGTTCAGCATGTGAGCACTGGCTTCATCTGGAAGGTGTAACACAGGGTGTTCTACCTCATGGAAGGCATTACCATTGTAGAGACTCTGAAGCTAGATACTTTGAGGAAAACAGGAATTCCTCAATCAGAATTACAAGCAGTGGTTGTGTTCAGCCGGTTCTGACCGGTTCCGACGAACCGGTAGTGTCAACCTGCGACCCACCCTGGCTCTATGCCGTCCCATTTAGCCACATTTTCTAAGCCACACACATGCGTGCAAGCCATACATATGAGCAAAGCTTATGCCCAGAAGGCAATGAGCATGCACGGAAAGCGCACACACTCACAGGTTCGGTGTGCAGCAAACTGGTGGTAAAATTATTTGAAACTCACCTCTGATTACAAAGACATTCAATTTCCACCAGGGAAGGAAATTGTTAGTTGTGTGAAGCAAATGAAACTATATCCATTGAGAAAAGCCACAGGAACAAGTAGAAATCAGACAATACGAGAAGTCTGCAAGTGGATTACAAAAGAGATCCCCAAAGTCATGCCGCCATATATTCCGCGAACAGTTTTTGGCATGGATCCCTCTATGTTTTCCATGGAACTGCTTGGTTATTTGTTCCAGAAGGGAACAAAAAGTTGAGTGCCTGGGAAATGAGGGTGGGCGACCATTGTGCTACCCCATTTAGAAAAACTCCCAGTGCAGACAACAGATGTGCATAGATGTGCACAGGGTGAACATAGGATCGAAAGAAACTTCTCCTGGTGATGAAATGGAGATATGTATTTTGTTATAGAGGTGCACCCTTTGATAATCATGAAGAAATGTACATTTTAAAGAGAGATGGAAACTAACCAGCTTCCTGGACAATGTCTGAGAACATTAGGAAATGTTACTATACCAATATTTTCTGGGACGGATGCAAAAATTAGGTCTCTTAGTTTCACGATACCGTAATCCTGGGGGGAGTCATGAATACTTCACAAAGTGGCTTCAAGAGGAATTCAATAGTATACCTGAAGTGGATGCTGCTTAGGGACACAGGGAAAGAGAAAACTTCTCTCCAAGACAAATGCAGTTAATGAAATGCCCATCAGTTAACTTACTGCCACAGTTAACAGACTATTTGTTTGCTTATTATTTTATTACTTACTTTTTATTATTATTTATTTTATTACTTACTAATTTTTATTTATTATGTATTTATTTATAACACCTTATTCATCAAAGTGCCTGTAGCAGTGGTGGGATTAATTTTTTTTTACTACTGGTTCTATCGGCATGGCTTGGTGGGAATGGCTTGGTGGGCATGGCAGGGCAAGGATACTGTAAAATCTCCATTCCCTCCCCATTCCAGGGGAAGGATACTGCAAAATCCCCATTTCCTCCCGATCAGCTGAGACTCAGGAGGCAAAGAATAGGTGGGAATGGGGCCAGTCAGAAGTGGTATTTACCGGTTGTCCAAACTACTCAAAATTTCCACTACTGGTTCTCCAGAACTGGTCAGAACCTGCTGAATACCACTTCTGACTTATAGGAAGGAGAAGAAACAATGGATTGTAATTAATCAAGGAGAGAAACAACTTGGAACTAAGGAGAAACTTTCTAACAATGAGAACAATTAACCAGTGGAACAGCTTGCCTTCAGAAATTGTAGGTACTTTGCAGTGGTGGGTTTCAATTTTTTTTAGAACCTCTTCTGTAGGTGTTGCCAGCTTTGTGGGAGTGGCTTGCCAGCCATGTGACTGGGTGGGAGTGGCTTGCTGGCCATGTGACCTGGTGGGAGTGGCTTGCCAGCCATGTGACCGGGTGGGAGTGGCCAACTTGTAAAATGTGGTGAAACTCACTTAACAACGCTCTTGCTTAGCAACCAAAATGTTGGCTCAGAAACTCTGGCATTTGAAGAACACAAGTCTTAAAGCTATCAAGTTACAAGACCCTTGCACCCCTAACCCTTTAGGGGGGAAAACCCCAGGGGTGTTCAAACTTGACAGGTTTAAGACTTGTGGACTTCAATTCCCATAATTCCTCCTCTCATTCTTCATCTTGATGATGTGCGGATGGGCCGGGGGGAGGGAGCTGGAACCGGTTCTAAACGGCACTGTAGTTTTGTTAGAACTGGCAAGAACCCACCCCTGGTACTTTGTCACTGGAAGTTTTTAAGTAGAGACTGGACAGTCACTCGTCTGAAATGGTATAAGATCTCCTGCTTGAGCAGGGAGTTGGACTATAAAACCTCAAGGGTCCCTTCCAGCTGTATTGTAATTGATTGATTGATTGATTGATTGATTGATTGATTGACTTTTCCTGATATATTCCTTCCAGACTGTGAGGAGCAAAATCACCTACACTTACCAAATAGTCATACATGACAAATTTCAGTGTTCAAAGCAACAATGCCGGGTTAGTTGCTCAATGTGACAAGTTATGAAGCCATCATGTCAGAGTCATCATGCATGATTTCTTGCCCTTTACACTAGCTTCATTATCCACACTTAACAACTGCACGGGATATGTGACAATTCAAGGCAAGGAGGAGTGCAATAGAAACAGAAGGTGGGTCAGGATGCACCCACTTATGGTGGGGAAGAATCCAGGGGATAATGCAACATTGACTTTTCCTGAAAATTGAAGCCATATCATCCAGAACAGATTTTTAATATAAGCACTCAGAAGCTGAAAGGATTTCCAGCTGTGCCTTTTGCAGATGCTATAGACGCAGAATGTTTAAAACGTGCCCTATTTTTTTTTAAAAAAAAGGAAAAGCCACACAATAATAAATTGGTGCAAGTCTATGTATTGTTGAATGTCATCGGTTATTATTAGAGCTTGCGTACATCAGCTTTAAAAAGAAAAATCAGCAGGAAATGACTGTTGTTAGCCCAGTTTAAGGCTTCTTAACAAACATGCTTTTTAGGACACTCCCCAGACCATTTCTTATTCTGCCTCAATCCTAGCTTGACTTTATAGGAAGTCCGACAAAAATGAAACTTTCTTTCTTTGGAATAAATTAAGAAAGCCAGCAAGACAGCACAGGAACAAACCAACCAAGAAATAAATCCTTCAGTTTTATTCTTCTTCTTTTTATATATATAAAAAGAAGCAATGAAAGCCAAAGTAACAAAAAAATAGCCCTCTCCCCCCCCCCCGCATCCGCCCCAACCCTTTTCAAGTATATTCCAGTGTATGGCGGGGAAGCATTCTCCAATTTTCCTCCTGCCCTTTTTCTCCTAAATGTTGGCACAACTGCCTGGTTTCCCAACTATGTGAAAATCTCAAAAATAATGAAAATGCAGCTACCGTACTTTGTAAGCTCTTGGTAGATATTTTCTCTTACTTTGTCATTTTCAAGGGGGGAAAACAATGGTGGCATCTGTGCCCTGGCACTAAGTGCTCATTTGCATGCGCAGGCAGAGAGATATCCGTTTATTATCAATTTTATGCATTACTTCATTTCATGGTGTTAAAACAATTACATTCAAAGGGTTCAGCAGTCCACAGCCAAGCTATTCAGAGCCCCAGCAGCATCATATAATAACGTTATTCAGGGAGAGACACATACATCATAGTTTACCGATTTAGAAGTAAAAGAGAGAGCAAGAGAGAGAGAGAGAAATAGAAGCAGCAGTTCCTATAGAGTTAGAAGTGGAATTAGGGGGTGGGGGGGGATCGGAGTTATTACAATGTCAAGGAAACCTGGGACTGATGAAGATCTGATTTATTAATTAAGAAACTTGGGCCTCTTTTCAAGCTAAAAACTGCCAAATGGGCTATTGCAAACAACAGCTTTCCGAAATCCATTTCATAAAGGAGAGAGCGGAGGCTCAAAGAAAAAGTTAGTGATAATAGTAGCAAAATCTGCCGACAGATTTTACACGACAGCATTAAATCTTGTTGGTGGGATAAAGGGGGATGATAGAGTTTCAATATATAGACTGTATAATTTTCAGTATAAATTCTAGGTATAACTAAAAAGAGGAGAGGGAATGAGCAGAGAAGCTGTTACAATATATTTCAAACTTAAATCCAAATATTATCTATCTATCTATCTATCTATCTATCTATCTATCTATCTATCTATCTATCTATCTATCTATCTAATCTAATCTATCTATCTATCTATCTATCTATCTATCTATCAGAAAGAAAGAAAGAAAGAAAGAAAGAAAGAAAGAAAGAAAGAAAGAAAGAAAGAAAGAAAGAAAGAAAGAAGAGGGATGGAGGGAAGATGAAAAACACATTTTTTCTTGATTTATGATAGACAATACTTAGATTTCAGACTGCAATATCTTATATCTTAAAAATTGGAGAAGCACTTGCATTCTGCATAGGTTCTTGATTCAAGTAGGCATATGCCAATATTTCTCAAATATTTAATAAAAGTTGTAAATAAGTAAGTAGAAGAAAGCCAGTCAAGAAAGGCACAATCCGATTATCTTATTGCAGTAATTGTAGTCCAGATCTCTATAACAGCTATATATTTGTTTTGTTCAATTTCTCCCTTTCTTAGTTCAACACTGCACTCAGAAAGAACAAGAGCACTGGATCTTGATTGTAAGCTCCTACAAATGCAATTTTCTGAGAGCAAGAGATCTTAACTTCAGAAAGCCCAAAATATTACCTGCTGAAATAAATGGGACCCTAAAACCTAAAGCCTTCGATTTCCACAATTTCCCTTCCTACCTGTATGAAATTTTAACCAGTCAGTTAAGTATAAGGTTTATACTAATCATTTGTTAGTATAAACCTTTTATTTTGCATTCTTTGCAATGGAAGGGCTATTTGGAAAAAGTAGTAGAAATGTATGAATGTACAATCCTCTCTTCTGCTTATTGTGTTACAGTTTGTAGAGATATTGATAGATATGAATTCCCCAAATGCAACATAGGATTCCTTGGCTGATAATATTTTCTAACAAGAAGGAAGGAAGGAAGGAAGGAAGGAAGGAAGGAAGGAAGGAAGAGTAAAACAGCTGCTGCTTGATGCTGCAGCTCAGATATTAAGTTTCTTGTTCTAAAGAATCAATTTCAAGAAAATTGCAATATGAAACCACAGTGAAAGAGTAAAAGAGAAGCCACTTGCAATAATATATTAGCTAGGCAAGTAAGATCATTAGATAAAGTACATCCCCTGCTCTCAGGTTTCTGATATGCCTAATCAAGCCACTGTTACAAGTCCTAAAATAAAATAAGTAAATCGAACCTAATTAAATGTAGATATCATTTGCTCCAAAAGGCTGCTATATGTCCAGCTTCCGATGTCGCAAAGAAAAAGTACCAGGAGAAATGCCATAACATTTTAGCCCAGTTTTTACATTGGAATGTCCTGATACCAGAAGGAAACATGTGAGTTTTGAGAATGCAAGATTCATTTGTCTGCAGTCCTTTTCACTTTTCTACGCCTTATTTCTCCAGTTTGGAGCTTCTTATTAAGCTCCAAAATTCTTTTTAAAAAAAGTTAGTTATGTGATTGGGCAAAAAGGTTAAACCTTTAGAAAGTCTGTAATATCCAATTTCCTTAATATTATCTGCACATACTAAGGAAAATCTGTGCAGGTAGCTCTTGACTTACAACCACACTTGTGTCCAAAATTTCTGTTGTTAAGTGAGACATTTGTTAAGGGAGCCCCCCCCCCTTTTTACAACCTTTCTTGACACATTTCTTAAGTGAATCACTGCAGTTGATCAATTAGTAACAGGGTTGTCAAGTGAATCTCTTCCCCATTGATTTTGCTTGGCAAAAGCCTTATAGATAGTCCTCAACTTATAACACTTCATTTAGTGACTTTTCAAAGTTACAAAGCCACTGAAAAAAGTGACTTATGAGCATGTTTCACACTTATGACTGTTGCAGTCTTCCCATGGTCATGTGATCAAAAAGCAGACTCTTGGCAACTGATGGTATTTATGATGGTTGCAGTGTCCCGGGGTCATGTGATCATCTTTTGCAACCTTCTGACAATGGGAAAGCCAGATTCACCTAACTTAACAACTACTGGGATTCACTTAATAACTGTGGCAAGAAAGATCATAAAATGGGGCAAAACTCACTTAACAAATGTCTCCCTTAACAACAGAACATTTTGGGCTCATTTATGGTCATAAGTCCAGGACTACCTGTATTATCTTGCCCAGAGGGGGGCTCAATTATTTCTTTCCCAGTGTTTAAGGGCAGGCTTTGATCAAAGCTTTGTTCACTCCACTTAAGAGAACACATATCCCTAAATTAATGATGGAATACTTTTACAATTAACTAGAAGTTGTGGTTTAATAAATATGGCTTTATCCTGTACTATACCACTGAGAGTATTTAGTGCTACCATCCACTTGCATAAACACTTATGTTATTTACCTAGTCATTATACATACAAGAAAAAGGCATTCCTGATCACATACTTATAAGTGATGAGCAAAAATCTTCCCACAGAAGATTAGAAATTCACTTGATTAACATATGCTTCGCTCTGTATTTACTCATCCAAAGGTATCATAAATCAATTTATTACCTCATGTTCTAAAAGAAGGGTAAAAATTGCTTTGCTTTTAGAAGCATGCCATGAATTTTCTGTTTTCGGTAGAGCGATTTGCCTCATGAGAAATTTATAGGCAATTAGAATTACAGTCTCCAATAAGATCAGATTTCCAAAACCATTCAATTCCAAGATCCACTGATCAAAGGAAGGGTGATCAACCTGTTAATCAAGCACTTTCACTGGATAATGATTAACATAAAGAACCACCTGAATTCTGATGAGAAGTTATATCCACATGGGATATTGTTAAGGTACCAAAGGGGTTTTTTTTCAGGCAGATTGGATGTTAAACAAGAAATACTAATGTACAAGGATTCTGTTAAACAAGTAAAGTTCACATATTTCATTTAGTCTTTTAAGAAAATCGTTCTGATTCACACTCCTCTGATTAATATGTTATTAATAAGTATTTTTAGTTTCTACTCGCTGTGCTGGGTGAACAAAAATTAAACAACAGTTAAAAGCATATGATTTGGACTGTACAGTATTTCAAGAAGTCAGAATGTTCTGAGCTACATTCCCTTATGAATGTGACCTGTCCCTCTCTTTTTACTTCTCATATGCAATGAACTATATAGAAATTATTATTATTATATTCTCAAATTAAAAGAACCAATCTCATGTAGCAGTTAAAAGTGATTTTTCTGGGTGTTTTTTGACTTAACAGTTTAACCCAAAGTCTAGTTTTCCCTTGCAATCTCCCAGCGAAGTACCCTAATAGACACTGCATAGCTTTCAAGTCTAAACAATGTTAGTCAGATGCTTATATAAGAGCCGAGGTGGTGCAGTGGTTAGAGTGCAGTACTGCAGGCCACTTCAGCTGACTGTTATCTGCAGTTCAGCGGTTCTAATCTCACTGGCTCAAGGTTGACTCAGCCATCCATCCTTCTGAGGTGAGTGAAATGAGGACCCAGACTATGGGGGCGATATGCTGACTCTGTAAACCGCTTAGAGAGGGCTGAAAGCCCTATGAAGCGGTATATAAGTCTAATTGCTATTGCTATTGCTATTGCTATTGCTTTTTCATGTTCTGTGAGAAGCAAAGACTGGGATGGCTTTACTAAAACTGATATCCTCTAGATATATTAGTATGTAACTTGGAATCATGTAAGTTATAGTTTAATCAAAGAATTGGACTCTTTTTGTAGCAACTGTTCTTTAAAGTGTCTGAGGAAGGGAGGAAGGAGGAAAGGAGGGAGAGAGGGAACAGCAACAGCATTTAGATTTATATAGTGCTTCACAGTGTTTACAGCTTTGTCAAAGCAGTTTAGAGTCACCCTATTGCCCCCCAACAATCTGCGTCCTCATTTTATCCGCCTCGGAAGGATGGAAGGCTGAGTCAACCTTGAGCCTGGTGAGATTCGATCTGCCAAATTGCAGGCAGCTGGCAGTCAGCAGAAGCAGCACTCTAACCACTGCGCCACCACAGCTCATACACCATGGCTCAACAGACAGCATATTACTGGACAGTGAGAATACAAGAAATACATCAAGGAAAATAAAATTACAAGTTTATTAATGAAAAACAATCACAGTCCTCGTTCAGTGATTGCAATTGGTTTTGGTGAAATAGTCACTGAATGTAGTAGAATCATTGATTAAAGAGGAGGAAGTAAAGAGTTGATCCAGCATGGAGTCACTCCATGGGAGAAAGCAACATAGACCAGACAAGTGAAATTGTTATCTACCAGTTCCCAAGGGAATGCAGTCAGTCCGGGAAGATTCTTGTAAAATAGGTGATCAACAATAAATAAACGGCTTTGGCTTATTCATGGAGTTCTTCTGGTTCCTTGCACCTAACATGTAGAGATATGCTCATTAAGCAAATTATGTGGCAGAGAAAAGTGAAAGTAAGAGAGATGCTATGAAAATCACTACCATCTTGCCATAATTTTATTCAGATAAAATTTTCTCATGAAGTGGCCTGTGCCTAATCCTCCCCTCCCCCTTCTTTTGCTCCATTGCAGGGCAGAAAAGTGATCTCCTCCTGAGCTGCTTTTCTTCCACATTATCTCCCTAAAAAGTGCTAACTGTTAGTTAGCTAACTCAACCCTTTGACCTCAGTTAGAGCCGAGGTGGCGCAGTGGTTAAATGCAGCACTGCAGGCTACTTCAGCTGACTGCAGTTCTGCAGTTCCGGCTGTTCAAATCTCACCGGCTCAGGGTTGACTCAACCTTCCATCCTTCCGAGGTGGGTAAAATGAGGACCCGAATTGTTGTTGGGGGCAATATGCTGACTCTGTAAACCACTTAGAGAGGGCTGAAATCCCTATGAAGCTGTATATAAATCTAACTGCTATTGCTATTGCAATTGCAATTGCTAATTAGATGATTACACAGGCTGGCAGGTGCTGCCTGAAACTGACCAGACCTTAATCAGTTTCACATTGAAGACTTTTGTTACAAATGTGTACATTGGTTGGAAAATAAATTTTTAGTTACCATTTACTACTGTGTTTCCTCGAAAATACGACAGGGTTGTGTTTTCTTTTTACTTACAAAATTGGCCTTGGGCTTATTATAAGGGAAGGCTTAGTGTTTTGGGGTTGCCGGGTGGCTGCTCCCTTGTGAACTGACTCCCGAAGAGCCAGGCACAGCCTCAGGGGCGAAGCAGCCATGAGGTGACCAAGTTCACGAGCAACCTCTCAGCAAACCCCCTCTCCAGCCGAGCAGAGCGCCATTCACTGACCTAGCGGGTATCCCTAAGGCACCAAGCCATGTGGTGCTCTGCCCGCTCCCCAGCTCCCACAGCTTGGCACATTAGGGATACCCCCTAGGTCAGAGCATGGAGCTCTGCCAGGCTAGAGAAGGGGATTGCATGAGCGCCTGTTCCGCCCCTAGCAGGCATGCCTCCTAGCCTCAACATGTCCGGGCCCAGCTCTCCCTGCAGCAGCCACCGCTGCGCTCCGAGCATAACGTATTCTCTCTTACAGAGTCTTCCAGCAGCCAGCCCATAACCATAGAGTGCACTCCTAGAGTGGCCGCTGCTGGAAGACTCGGCAGCCGAGTTTGGGAGTTTGGAACCAGAGAACACGTTATGCTCGGAGCGCGGCGGCAGCTGCTGCTGCTGCCAGGAGAGTTGGGCAACTCCCCACTCCAGCCAGGCAGAATGCCACTCCCCAACCTAGCGGTATCCTGAAGGCGGCAAGCAATGTGAGCGCCTTTCTCCCCCCACCGCCTCCTGCAGCTTGGCGCCTTCAGGATATCTCTATGTTAGTGAGCAGTGCTCTGCCTGGCCGGAGGCGGAGGGGTTGTCCAGAGGGTTTAGCCGCCCAGAGTCCCAAAGGAGTGAGCGGCATACAAATCTTATTAAAGTAAAGTAAATAAAGATTTATTTTTGGGGGTGGGCTTATAATTTTGCCCACTTGAAAAATGCGGCAAGGCTTTAGTTTCAGGACAGGTTGTATTTTTGGGGAAACACGGTAGTGTTATCTTTGCAAATAATCTCTATCTCAAGGAGTTGGTAAATGAGAACAATCTGTAATGCAATTATTCTCTGTGATACCCATTCACATTAAATGTTACGGAACTTTTGGAAATCTCTCCCAGCTCTGGCAGATTAGATTGTGCCCAAGGTTTTGGAGAGTTCACATAGGTGTGGTACATAAGGGGGGAAAGGGCATTCATGATTCCTAATAAATGTTTAACTCTTTTTCATGTTTGGCAAACTGGTTTCAGTGACTATCTCATCTAACCAATCATTAGAATCATAAAAATGTTTACTAAATAGGATTTCTTATCATAATATGCTGAGTTGTTCTCCAGATTAAATAGCGTTAGAAGCAATTTGGGTAATTCAGGGAAAATAAGGTTTAACAGAATAACAGGGTTGGAAGGGACCTTGGAGATCTTCTAGTCTAGGCCTGTTAAACTGGCAGCCCGCAGGCCAGATGTGTCATGCGCAGGCCATGTCCACCCCAGCTCTGCAAAGGCAATCGAGTTTGACACCCATGTTCTGGTCCAACATCCTGCTCAAGCAGGAGACCGGCCTACATCCTTTCAGACAATGCCTATCCAGACTGTTTTTAAAAGCCTCCAGAGAACTCCCACAACTTCTGAAGGCAAGCTGTTCCACTGGTTACTGTTCTCACTATTAGTTATAGTAGCTATGTAGAACTTTCTCTGTTCGGAGGCAGTAATATTCTACTGAATACCAAATATGCATTGAATAGTATAGTTATATCAATTGTTTGGTCTTCCCTAAAAGAAGGGACCTTGAAGAAGGACATGCTGGCTAGGAAACGCACTAAAGATACCAGTTGGGAAGACTTCTAGGGATGATTCAGAAGTTCAGGAATCCAAATGCCTCCCTCTAATTTTTAAGAATGAATCTTTGAATTTCCTGACCAAAATTATGACTGAATTATATTGTGAGCTTCATGTGCTCCTTTTTAACAAAGACCTATTTGCACTTGCTTTTTCCACTGCACGGAAGAACCAGCTCTGGTTTCCCCTAAAATGGCATTCCAAGTGAATGTGGGAGTTCATTGTAAGGCAAAACACTAGGGACAATTTTGAAGGAAATTAAAAGAATTTCAATGACCGGCAACATTATCCTGCATATCCTTAATACAAAATGAGTCCCCTGTCGGACTCATTTCCATTTAGTTGCTTGTGCAGCTTTCAATTTTGTTTGTAATTAGCTCTGCACCTGAGAAGCATTCTTCTATATTTTTTTTCTCACTAGCCTCTTTGCAGAAAACACTGAAAGACAATGGAGGTAAGGATGCCTATTTCACCAGACACCCTCCATTAAATCATATCTTAACCAAATGTCATGTATGCTCACACACTTTGCACGTGTCATATAGCTAAGATCAAAAGGTAATTTGAGTTATACCTGTGTGAGTTATTGCTTTCGTTTATACCATTTCTTTCTCTTCTTTTCCTTCATTTTTTGCAATATCTTAAGCAATAATTAAGAGCTAATGTGTCTGAAATAGGGCATTTCCTGAAGATTAGCAACCAGCTGGGAAGGAGATGATATCCTGAGGAGCAGCCTTGGGCTGTAAACCTCCAGCTTGGCCATTAATCCAGAGGAAGTTCTCTCTACCATACTTATAGTGGCCCATCCCAATTCCTGGGTCCATTTTTCTATTGAAATGTGCTCTGCTACGGGCTGAAACACATGCTGCTACTGTTTCTTTATTGCATCCATCCTCAAATCACGCTAATAACTAATGTTCAAAATGTGTAGGCCACCCCCATTCTCTCTACAATAAAACATGGTAATTAGTTTTGCAAAATTATTTGCATCTGTAATTTTTTTTTTGCTTCAACCATGGAGAAAGAGTTTTTTTTCTTCCAAAAAATATTTGAAGGTAGGATGAAGTATTAAAGCCATTTTCTTCACTTTGTTTTTTTTAAAAAAAAAATCTATATTGTATTAAAGGTAGCACTGATTGATTGACTGGTTGCTCTATATTTCTGCTTTGGTGAAGATTCAAGGCATAAATATAAAAATTATATTTAAAAACACCGATTAAAATGTACAGCAAAATAAAGGCTACATTCATCTAATAATTACTAGCCTGACAAAAAGGATAGGTCTTCAGATTTCCTAAACACCAGAACAGGATAAAATACAACTCCCACTATGGATTGTTCAGCATCCAGATTCTCAGTCATGTAAGGTTTTAAGCTGCCTGATAAAGTCATCTAGCAGAGTTGCAATTTCTATTCAATAGTCCTAAATCCTAAATGAAGGGGATCCAGATCATCTATTTTATCTAGGAATTGTAGAAAGTTAGCACCTACCCCTCTCCTAGAAAAATGAAGTATTTTAGGAAATATTAAAAAGAGCAGAATATTTCCCCTAAAAGGGAGATAGAAACTCACCCCACACACATACACCTTTGCCAATAGGCCATTAAGGCCTGAGCCAGTCTATTCTGCATAACAAAAATCTACCTCCTTCAGGCAGAGCTATAATAGGAATCCCAAAGCCCTTTCATTGCATCATCATCCAGCAAAGCTCAACCAAGCTGGGAAAAAGGACAGCCTACAGAGTTGCCTCTGCATGGCCCCATGGGAGTCTGACAACTAATCAGAATATAAGCTCAAATTCAAAAACCTAGAGTGGGCATGGTTCACTGACAAATATGTGCCCGACAAATGCGTGCCGACAAAACTGCCGCGACAAAATGGAGAAGTCAAAAGCGCGCCCACTAAAGCATGTCAACAAATGCACGCCAACAAAAGCACACCATCGAAAACAACGCGAAAACAATGGTAACAATGTTAACAACCCTAACCCTTACCCTAACCCTTACCCTAACCCTAACCCTAATCCTAACCTAAAAACCCTAATCGTGCTTTTGTGGGCATGGTTTTGTCAGCGCACTTTAGTGGGCGCGCTTTCAACTTCGCCGTTTTGTCACGGCGGTTTTGTCGGTGTGCATTTGTCGGGTTACGGAGGGCATAAAACCAGGGTACTTTCAGCATCTCTTCCCTTTTTCCCCCCAGGATCTCAAATCATGTGATCCTGTCCACTATTAAAACCATCTTTGCAAGCACTCTCCACGTTCCCAGTGTCTTTCTTCCCACTTGGAACTGAACCCAGAGGAACATTTCTTCCAACAGAATCTAAGCTGATCCTTTATCAATGGGAAAGAGCAGATCAGTACTTGTCTAAAATAACCAGATCCAAATGAAAAGGACCGTAAGGAGGTGATCATCAGCTCTTTCCAGAATGAAGGTAAATGCCTTTCCCCTCAAGGTAGGTTTTACTAGCCAAGTAAAGCAAGGATTCAGTCAACAAGTGGCCAGATTAAAAGCACATTCATCCTTATAGACTCCTCAAGATTTGCAAGTCTAAACTGATCTCGGCTGCCATCAAGCTCCAAACAAATATGTTTATTTTGATTTTCCAGATGCCGCACAAATTCTTTGCAGTGGTGTAGAAACCCATCTTCTGGCCCAGATTTCCCCAGAGAAACCAGGTAACCTTAAACAAGATGCTGGGAGGATCAAATACAAACCAAGAAGTAAAGTTGCTTCACCACTTTTACTGCTATGGGGCTGGCTTGAATTTTAGCTCTTACTTTGTCCACTCAAACAAGGAAAAAGATTCACAATGATCAGAACTTAACTTTACCTTTACCAGGTTTTTTTAATCGATGCAAATTAGTTGATAATAAAGCTTAAGGCCCTTATAAAGAAAAATGAACTTGCTGTAATTCCTACAGCTCAGACTATCATTAAAATCCAAGAACTGTACAGGGCGGGGCATAACCTTTTCCTAGGGGGTCACAGCAACACTTGTAATAACAACACAAATAATTCCTACACCATTCGAAAGCCCATCAAAAACTGAGTTTATTGACACGATTTAATAGTCAGTATGACCACCATTAGCCCTTCGAACAGCATTCAAACGAGGTGGATAAGAACACAACAAATCTTCAAACAGTTCCGTTCGATTTTCCAGATTTTTCAACACAGTTTCCAAATTCATTCTCAAAGTTTCAACCGAATATCGATTTTGACCTTGCTCCTGAATCATCAGAGCTTCCACTTCATCCTTAATTATGGCCCCAATGTTCTCTGCCGGATTGAGATCTGGCGAATTTCCCGGCCAGACGTCATTGCCCCAAAATTCGACATTGTTTTCCTTTAACAATTGCTGACATTCTGTCAATGATCCTTTGTTCTTCCGAATCGAATTTTCCAGCCATTCTTAAAGCAAATTTAACATTTAATAGCTCATTCAATTCAGTTTTTTATGGGCTTTAAAATGAGGTGTCGCGGAAGTTGTAAACTGCTGTCGATCTTGCTGTGACCCCCTAGGAAAAGGTTATGCCCCGCCCTGTATAATCCACCTTTGCTGTGCCTTCTTCAGCTCTGCAATTCATGTTTGTTTGTTTGTTTGTTTGTTTGTTTGTTTGTTTGTTTGTTTGTTGTGCCTTCAGGTCAGTCTTGACTTGCAGCAACTGCCTGGACAAATCCTTGCAATTTTCTTGGCAAGATTTCGAAAGTGGGTTGCCATTGTCTTGTTTCAAAGTTTTAGCGAGAATGGCTTGCCCAAGGTCACCCATTTGGCTTTGTGCCTAAGGCAGGACTGGAATTCAAAATCTCCAAGTTTGATGCCTAACCAGTACATCAAAATGGTTCTCCCCATTAATTACTAGGCCACCGGTATATTTTAAGACTATCACTTTCACGCGGCATAAAACAAACCCAAAAGAAATATCAACATCCCCTTGAAGATAACGCTGTGAACTTTCAAAATCTTAGAGACAAAAGACTTTGGAAATCTAGTGTAATGGGAAAATATCGTATCATAGCCATATCCTGTTTGTGTGCTTCGCTGCTGCCGTCTCTCCCCGCCCCGGCACTTATCTGGACACTGCTAAAAAAAGTGGGGGATGCTGGATTAGCCAGGTCTTCAGCATAGCTCTTCAACCATTCTTAACCACCTAACAGTCAGTGTCAATATGTATTAGTATTAACTTTCTAGATGTAGACATTTTTCACTAGATGCGTGATGGATTAATAACCTTTCCTTATGGTTATCTCCCCTCTGGGAGCATACACTGTTGTTTACCCATTCACTTCTAAGAACTTGGAAAAAGTGAAAGGAACAAAGACAGGAAGGCAAGAAACGAATCTATAAAGACTCCTTTCACCCATAGGTTAACAACTGAAAAGAACCTCTCTTTTGCCCCCTCAGGGTGTTGTGTTCATGTGTGTTCTTGTGATAAAGCTGTGAAGTTTTGGCTGCCCTTTTCTGGCTTCGGTTGTCTTCGGAGGGCACAGTGGGATAGATAGTTTGTGCTGTGACAGGACATGCCAACAAATTGCATCGCTTCTGCCTCGGTGGCTGAGGACAATGGCATGCCATATGCCAATGGCAAGAAATGAATGGGTCTCATTTACACTGGCACTGGGTGCCTTCAGCCTGACAGTCTTCTGAGGCCGTCCATGGCAAATTGGAAAGTAGCACCAGACCGGAGGCAGCAGCGTGAAGGGACAAGGCATGAAAATCTTCAGCATTCATAACTTTATGAGTGGCGATGCCGTTTGCAAAGGGGGGAATTCAACTCGACTCTATTGTATCCAAATTATCTCATGCTCCCTGGGTTAACTTTATATTGTGGGAGGGAAGAAAAAAAAGCAACATTTCTTCCCTTGGGAGAAAGGGAGAAGAAAGTGTGTGTGTTTGTGCATCCGTTTGTGTGTGTGGGTGTGGGTGTGTGTTTTAGACCAAATTCCATCTGCAAAGAGAAAACAAAAACACAGTAGGTGTCACGCTTCATGCATTGGGAGGAAAAAACCCTTTTCTGTGCTCAGATGGAAACCAGTGCAAAGAATTGCCCCAAAGTTGACCTCACAGCTTTCAGTCCATGTTCCAGCAACAACAATGTTCATATTTGACCTCTGACCTTCAGGGCAACCTATCATTTTTCTCCATGAGATGAAGCAAGGGATGGTGGGTGATGATTAAAGAGGAATGGTTTTGCTGACCTGAGACACTAATGAGGATGAAATGAGAAGGTCAGTGATCATTCTCACGTGGCAAACCACGGGCGAGTAGCTAATCTGTTGTTAATTGTCCCTTACATTTGTTTTAAGGGCAGTGATAGAGAGTAGTAGCAATTATAGTCTTACATCTTTTTAATCACTGTAATTAGCACCATGATATGAATGATGAGGCATCTAAAACCTGCCTAGCAGGCAGGGTCTTATTATATGTTTTTTTTTTTTAAAAAAAAGCAAAGCCCCTGAATATAGAATTGTAAAAGAAATGGAAATAGCATGAAAATAATTCATATTCCAAACTAAAGCCTGACATTTTGTGATATTGTTTTGGAGTCATGTCTGTGCTGCATTTTTTGACTTCACAACCATAATTGAACATCTGTTTTATGGATGTTATGGAATGTTGTACGTTGTCTGGAGTTCCTTGCATATGTATTGGGTGGCTACATACATACATACATACATACGTATAGCCTTTAGGTTTAGGTTTAGGTTTATTAGATTTATATGCCGCCCTTCTCCCAAGGACTCAGGGCGGCGTACAACATTAAAAGAAACACATAATACAAAAGTTTAAAAAAAATTAAATAGAATATCCCAAACCCAATTAAAATTGACAATGACATTTTTTTAAAAAATTCAAATTAAAATTAACAGTGATCAATAATTTATTTTGTTTTGTTCAGGCCAGGTTGGTTTGCTGGAAAAGTCAACTTTTTAGGGCGCGTCGGAAGGACCGGAGGTCGGGGATTATGCAAAGCTCCGGGGGCAGCTCATTCCAGAGGGAAGGCGCTCCCACAGAGAAGGCTCTCCCCCTGGGGGTCACTAGCCGACACTGTCTGGCCGATGGCACCCTGAGGAGGCCAACTCTGTGGGATCGCACTGGATGATGGGAGGCTACCGGTGGCAGTAGGTGGTCTCGCAGGTACCCTGGGCCTAAGCCATGGAGCGCTTTAAAGGTCATAATTAGTACCTTGAATCACACCCGGAAGACAACCGGCAACCAGCGCAGGCAACCTAAAAGGGGTGTAACATGGGAGCACTTAAGCCCAAAACCCAGCCTGAAGATGGCGAGTGAGACCTCGCCGAAACGTTGCCAAGACAATCTCAATCTTACACAGGAAAAGACCTGAATACAACAAGACCAGCATACCTACACTCGTGAAAATCTTCGAAAACACACACACACACACACACAGATGCATGCATGCATGCATGCATGCATGCATGCATACATACATACATACATACATACATACATACATACATACATACATACATATTCATAGATTTTCATGGGTATGCAGGTCTTGGCGTATTTGGGTCTTTTCCTGTGTAAGATTGAGAATATCTTGGCAATGTTTCGACAAGGTCCCACTCGCCATCTTCAGGCTGGTGCCTTTGGCATAGATACAGATAGATCTGTGTTTAAGTGCTTATTTGTGCTCAAATAAATTGCTTATCCACAGATTAGAAAGTCTCCAAAAGAAAAAATACAATAGACTCCAATGAAAGGGAATATCTGTAGCTTAGGGCTGAACTGTGGCATCCTTGATGTTTTCTGAGCTTGGTTGTTGGCTTGCAGACCTTTCATTACCTGACTAGGTAAGAACATCAAGAAAATCCTTGGTGCTCTTTGAGTCTGGTTATTTGCTTGCAGGAGTTTCATTGCCACAGTAATTAATATCCTTAGTACTAGAAGGAAGTGAGATTTGCTCTTGTGTTTATATAGAATACCTTGCCCAGTCAGTGTTGATGAGGTGTTTTTTTCTCCTGGGTAGTTCCTTGATTAGGCTCTTGTTTTACTGCTTGATTGTTTGTCTGAGTTGGTAGTTCCTTGATTAGGCTATTGTTTACCATTTGTTAGGTTCTTGCTGCTGAGTTTGGTTGTTTTCTTGCAGACATCTCATTACCCAATTAGTTAACATCATCAGTGTCAGGAGGGAGAAGGGTTTGCCCTTTAGATATTAGCAGCTTGCCCTATCAGTGTTGATGGGAGTGTTCCTTGATTAGGTTGTTGTTTATTTTTTTTATTCATCACATTTATTTCATTTATTTCATTTTGCACTCCAGGGCGATTCTGAGCAGCTTATAAAATACACAAACATCCAACAGTTATAAATATAAAAACATAAAAATTGCGAAGCTTAAAACAAACTAAAAAGCAAGGGGAAGTGCCTTCTCTACTAATGCGCCAACTATCTCCAGCTTTTCCCAAACACTAAAAGAGAGTTATCTCATTTATCCGAGGTGGTAATTCCTTGATTGGGGTACTTCTTGATTATTAGTCTGATATTAATCTTGGTGTTAATCTCTGTTTATCTGGGTGTTGATTGCTGGCAAGGTGTTTTCTTTTGTTTTCTTTTAGTTTTTTGATTGTCTCTTTTTGAATGGCATATAGACAGTGACATGTGGTGAGGTTTATAGCTGGTGAGGCACTGAAACAGGAGTTTCAAATTTTTTTAGACTTGTGGACTTCAACTCCCAGAATTTCACAGCCAGGCATGTTCAGTTCTGATTTAAAGTGACAGCATTTTTTCTCCTTTGCGAAATAAGTTTTACTTCATTCTTTTTCTTCTCCCTCTCCCTCCTTCCTTCCTCTCTCAAACAGACACACGCACACAGAGAAGTTGGATCCCTCCCTCACTCACTCACTCTCAAACAAACACAAACACAGAAGTTGGATTGGATATATTTTCCAATGGCTTGAAAGCAGCTCCTCTGCCATACCCCCCCTTCCCCTGCTGCCTTCCGATCCGAGCCTTTGATTGCAGGTGGAGCCACCTTGCCTTTTCAAACTTGTAATCAGTGAAGCTGGGCTTATATACTTTTATCCAGCTGTGTGTGTGTGTGTGTGTGTGTGTGTGTGTGTGTGTGTGTGTGTGTTTGAAAAGGCAACGTGGCTCTGCATGCAATCAAACTTCTTGAATTCCTCCACCCTCCCCACACACGGATCTTTTCCAGCTGTTTCAGAGAGGATTTCAACTCTGCTCTTGCCTGCCATCATGAAAAGAAAAAAAATGTAAAAGGCCAGGCTGAGTTAGCTGCTCCCAGAGCCTCTAAAAAGCCTCTAAAAATGTCCTTTACAGGAGGCGAGAGAACCACGTGCCTCATCTACATAAGGAATTTTTCGGCTTTGAACCCTTGCTTAGCTCTGCTCGAGTGATCATAAAGTCAGACTAAATGAGGCACCTTGTTCTCCTGCCGGCCCCTGTAGAGAGCACTTTTTTAGAGGCTTTTTTACACAGTTAAGCACTAAGCAGAGTCATCCACTGTGACTCTGGCAGCAACTACCTCAGTCTTTTTCCTTTTACATTTTTTTTCTTTTCATGATGACAGTGGTGAGGCTCTGCCTCCCCTGACTGCACGTCCCTGTATATAGATGTTATTCATCTCCATGTACCTGATGATGGCTGATTGGTTTGAGTACCATATTTCCAGGAATTTTCTGGCTATCAGGTTTCCATTTAAAACTATGGTTATGTTTATCTGTGTGTTGTGAAATTAAGGAGTTCTAGGGAGTTTTCATCATGTCTTATGAATGAACACCAACTACCAAAAAAAAGATAATGATTTTGACCTTTGGTTCTATCTCCTTATTAACCAATGTCCCACAAGTTGAAATTACAGACCAGTCAAGAATCAGCTTGAATGCTATACTGTAACATAAGCCTATTTGTCCTTCAATCATCTTCTCAATCTAAGACTAGTTAAAAGATTTGAACAGGAAGCGGCAGCTATTAGCTAATTTAATTGAGAGCTAAATATTTAGACATATTTTACCATTGTTGAGGCAATTCTCTGCAGATCCTTTGTGCTTCTTTCTATATACCACACACATGTGTTGTACTGCTTGTAGCAAATTTGGGCTGTGTTTAGCCTAAAGAACTACATAGCAGAGGTCGTGTAGGACACAGGAAGGCCTCCCTAAGAGGCAAGCGAACAAAATCAAGTGCTTCTGAGAGCTCTTCAGTCAATAGGCCTTGCCGCAAGACAAGGGGAGGGATGAATCAGTGAAGAGCTCTTTTTCACCCACTAATTTCCCTAATTACTTTCCTTTTAATTGATACAGGCTAATATGGGAGGAGAAATAGGCCGAACTTTCCCACAAATTGCATGAAACCGAATTAAATGCTCTTGGAAAGATCCTGTAATAAAGTCTAGGCTCTTATTTAACAGATTGATGTACTCTCTGTATTCTTGGACAGCAGCGTACTTCCTTTAAAAAAAACAACAGCAACATACATTTGAAATCCTAGAATTGAACTGTATGAAAGGTATGACTTCATATTATGAATTCCTCCTCCCACTTAAAATAGCTTGGAAGCCTGGCTGATAGAAATCTGGGGAAGGTCGAGTTATACTACATCAATTTGGGTGTCTTAAAGTTAAGCCATTTTGAGTAAGCTGCCCTTGCTTTTGCCAGGATGAAGGGCAGACTATGACTTCTTAATTAAAAATTAATTTAAACAGAATTTACATCTTTGTAAATTCAACATTAAATCCAATAGGATAGTAGAAGGAAAAAATCAATTAAAAAGTAAATGTCTGAAGGAAATTTCAGAGTTGACTCTGAATTGGGGCAACCTTATATACAGTTATAGCAATAGCAACAGCAATAGCAGTTAGACTTATATACCGCTTCATAGGGCTTTCAGCCCTCTCTAAGCAGTTTACAGAGTCAGCATATTGTCCCCAACAATCTGGGTCCTCATTTTACCCACCTTGGAAGGGTGGAAGGCTGAGTCAACCTTGAGCCGGTGAGATTTGAACAGCCGAACTGCAGAACTGCAGTCAGCTGAAGTAGCCTGCAGTGCTGCATTTAACCACTGCGCCACCTCGACTCTAATTATAGAGTTATAATAATAATTACAAATTATGTATAAATACATAAATTTGTGCTGTACTGTATATTAAGGATGAATGCATCTGACAATTTCACTTCTCCCAAATTATTTTTTTAATCTTGCAGTCTTTCCATCCCATCTATAAACTAATTTGCAAATTTCAAACAGTTTTAATTAAATATGAATGAAATCATTTTTTTACCAATATACATCAAATACATTCTGTCAGGTGCTAGAAATCAGGAAACAAGGTTGTTCAAATAAATACAAATTTATTCCACCCTACATTGTACACAAATCTGAACTACTAACAATGAAGTCAAATTAGCAGTCGATAAGAGTCAACAGAATTCAAAGAAGGTGAGCTTAGATCTCTTGTGGTTACAAAGGTACTCCAAACTGATGATGCACTTGACTCCTCCCTCAGACTCTGCCTGCTCATTGCCTATACATTCAATTCATGGCATCTAATAATAGCACAAGGAGGCCTATAGTCTATGTGCCTTCTGTTTGGTTATTAAAGATGTGGATCCTGCCCACCAAGAAAATGCACTCACTAGCCATCCAAAATTGGTCCCGCCCTGCCATAATATAGCTATCTTCTGAGTAGTATTGAACTGATCCCTGAAAGGGGATAGATCTCCCATTAATGTCAACATAAGTGCTACAAACATAGATCAATTCATATATTACATTCCATATGTGGCTCCAGAAGAATTTGGATTTTTGTAATCAGTAGCAAATGGCAAGGCAAAAATATTCTGTGAACCTCAAAGAAGATCTGCAGAGTTTTTAAGAAGTGATTACTTACAGAAATCTCTGACAATACCAATGCGTGCAAGTTTCATTGTAAAGTTGGTCACATATGTTGTCCTGGGCATGAGGAGAAGAGATAGAGGTGATACACTTAAATGATAAGTTTGGGATTGGCAAAAGTCAAATATCTAGCTAGCTAGCTATCATTTCCAAATGTTAATGTATAAAGTGACATGCTCAGCATCTAGATCCTGTTTTCTGCCATCCCTTTCCAAGGAAATTATAGCTTCATGTCTCTAACCAAAAGCAGAGACTTGTCAGAAACAGATAAAAAATAATAATGTGCTTATTTTCTTTGACATAAATCAATTTAATCTTCAAAAACTCAAAGTGAAAAATATCTTCCCTCCCCTCATTTTGCACTTTTATCTGACAAGAAGCAAGGCCACAAAAGGTTATTGTAGGAAACGCTAAATATTAAGGGCTTTTGTATTTCATTGAATTTGATTCTTAGAAAATGTCCTTATAGACATTTTTCATAATGTACTATTAATTTGTAACATGAACTCAGACTGTCATCAATCTGCCATCAAGTGTATGACAGTGACATGAGAATTAGT
Organism: Thamnophis sirtalis; assembly: GCF_051295495.1. Lineage (NCBI taxonomy): Eukaryota > Metazoa > Chordata > Lepidosauria > Squamata > Natricidae > Thamnophis > Thamnophis sirtalis. The sequence continues at coordinate 163,648,053 of NW_028261382.1, forward strand.
GTCTCTTGCACCACTTGGATATTCAGTAATTCCTTTTTAAATATGGATTTGGCACTTTGAAAACAATACTATACATAGAAATATTGTAAAATACATCAGATATAAAGAAAAATATCTTTATTTTGTGTATTTCTATTTATTGATAAATTATTTCAATTCTGAAATAGCAATTTTGAACTTATCATAACTGGAATAGATTTATAAGGCACTGTTCTGTGGAATCCTTGGTAGACTCTGCTTTATTGAAATGGCACTTTCCCCAATGTTAAGGAAACTAAAATTGATTTGTTTTATTAAAGATGGATACTTTTCTAAGAGTTTCCTTATTTCAATCTGTTGAAAGCAATATGTTTTGTACTAATCTACATGTCATTCCATATGGAAGAGGTCTACTTATAAAGTCCAATTTTAGCCCAGTCTTCTGCAATAGCACAAGGACACTCATTTGCCATTTTGAAAACCAGAGATTGTCAGGTGAATGAAACCTGGAGCCAGGATAGAGTTCAAAAACACTGTTAGTTTATTATTCCATGCAACATACGGTATACACAAGAATCTGATCTACTAAGGGTGAAGGCAAATTGGCACCAAATTGGCATATTGGCATATAAATTTATTAAATTACAATTACAATTACAATCTCCTAAGTAGGAAAAACGTTCCCTCCATTTCTACCCTGCCCTGGATATAGTACCAGTTAATGCCACTTAAAATCAGGTATAATGCTATTCTAACTATAGCTACCAGGGCTGTAAAAATCCTGAAAACTAGAAATGAAAGAGTTAATTTCCTGTTTTTCTTTGTTGCCATGTAATCGTCACATGGATTTTTGTACCCTGGATCTGATAGTTTTCACAAATTTGTTAAGAACTGCTTGCCCTTGTCAGAAGGGATGTTGTTGGGCTTTCAAACTTTGGTAATGTTTTTACAACCAATGTTTTGTGCCTCTTTTTCTTTTCTTTTTTCTTTTCTTCTGGAAATTGCTGGAACAATTCAAACAAGGAACACTATTAATCACAGTACCTCTTTAACCTTTGGTTGGCATGGGACAAGAGTAGTAAAAGAAGCCATAATTCTTACTGTTACAGAGTAGCAGAATAACAGATTTGGAAGGAACCTTGTAAGGTGACCTACACCTCCTGCCCAAGCAGGAGACCCTACACCATTTCTGACAGCTGGCAGTCCAGTCTCTTCTTCTTCATCATATTACCCGTTCCGTTTGTGCTTGGGGGACACTAGATTCTTCCATAGTGGTAAACAAATTTTTTAATCTGAAGCAACTCCCAACAGGACCTTGGGAAGAGCCTTTGAGGACAATGTGGTGGTGTTGGTTTACGTGGCTCTTGCTCCTCCCTACTGCATTCATTCTTAGATGCTTGGTGTGTGAACAGATACTCTACACCGGTGATGGCTAACCTTTTTGTTGTTGCATGCTGAAAGCAGGCGTGCGCGCCCGCACCCATAATACAATGCGTGTGCGACACCACCACCCCCATGCCCCATTTTGGGCCTAGTAGGCCTTCCTGCCTAGGAGCAAAAACAGGCCACAAAGGGGCCACGCCACCTCCCATGCATGCACATGCAACCCCTGCACATGCACTTGTGACCACCCCCACATGCACGTGCATCTCCTGCATGCATCCCTCCCCCCACGCATGCATGGCTGTCAGCACCTCTTCATTGGGTAATTAGGAAAGAAGACCACGAGACTCCATAGGTAGAAATCAAGTGTACTTTTACTAATTATAAATGATTAAAGGCGTAGCGAAGCGAAGACTGATTATTTAGGCGCGAAAGCGATTGATATATAGAATAACCCATTCCCCACCCCTTGGCATCCCAGTTACAGTCCAATCATAATTCTCCTAAGTGTCAGGTGTGAGATAACTTCAAAAGGCATCACTAAGATGGAATGTCGGTGCCGTTAGTCTTGGCGGGAACCTCCTCTGCATGCGTAGTCCGACAGGCAGCAGAGCTCCAGAATCTTCCTCCAGCACAATTAGTAAACCCCTCCCAAATACCATGCCCTCCCTCCCCATTTCATGGCAGCCGAAGCAGCAGCAAAGCAGAGGCTGACAATGGCAGAGCCCCAAAAAGCAGCTGGCCGATGGGAGGTGTTCATGCATGCTCAGTGGAGCTGAGCTGGGGTGATGGCTCATGTGCCCACACAGAGGGCTCTGCATGCCACCTGTGGCACATGTGCCATAGGTTCACCATCACAGCCCTACACCCTCTCCTACTCATGGCCAAGAAAGCTTTGCTTGGAAGTTGTTAATCCTGACAGAAAAGAGCTGAGATTCCTCTGTGGCTTCTTTAATTGCTTCTCCCCAGGCAAGAAATCTGACAAAACCAACCCTTTTTCTATTTGGAGAAGCCAGCAGTCAATTTTTCCTATGGAACCCATGCTGGCAGACTCCAACTTTGCACATTCAAAGGTTGTAGGTTGCAAATCTAAGGCTGTATTTGCTATTAGAGTTTGTTGCCATTCTGCCTGGACAAGGTGGTAGCAGCTTGCCTAAGCAAAGCAAAGATCAAAGCACATCCCGATGGAAGTGTTTATGGAGATTGTCAGTCATCCAGGTCATGGTTATCCCAAAGGTGCTTTTTCGAAAAGCAACTGGACTTTATTTTTCCTTGAATATGTTTCTCTTCTCATCCAAGAAACTTCTTCATTTCTGACTCAAGTTCTGTGGGGCATCCTGGTGGAAGCATGTTGAACTTGCCTATGAAAAAATATGGTTCCAATTTTATTCTTTTTTGTTTGTTTGTTTCTGGTGAAAACCATCTATTTTATAAGATTACAAGGTTTTGTCATTTTGATTTAATACATAGATCAAAATTTAACTGTGAAATGTGATGTATTTATTTATTGCCCAGCCCTTACCCAACATACTTATTAGATATTCACTGAGGAGTTTGCATCAATTTATTTATCATACTAGCCTGTAACCCAGCATTGCCCGGGTATTTATTTATAGGGAGAAAATGTCTGGATCAAATGTAATTTCTAATGTTGGATTTTCCCCCTTACCAGAGGGAGCCCCCTTGTGGAGTACTGTAAAGCCATTACCGTGGCAACTCCACTGCACTGTACAGTAGAAGCCATTTTACAGCAGTACAGTAAAAACCATTTTAAACCACAACAGGCTGCATCTTATCAGAACACACACCCCGAGGGGTTTATGGGGTGTCTTACACACACACACACAGTATTTGTTTCCAGAGAGTAAGTCATCTGTGTACCACGTTTGGTTGAAATTGCTTGAGTCGTTCCACAGTTATGCTGGAACATACACACACACAGCCATTTTTATATATGTATATATAGATAGATAGATTAAGGAGACTTGATAAAACCTATTAGACACCTTGGCAATGAAGGTCTCTGTATTTTATAGTGGGAATTTGACGAGAGGTTTTATTTCTAAATTAATTGCATCAATAAGCATACTATTATACTTAAAGACACGACCAAAGGTTCTGTTTGGAGATTTAGCTGTGGGGACTATCATGATTAAGTCCTGCATTTACAAGCTAACCAATATATCATTGATCATTATCTAGCATCTGTTTGATGTCATGTTTGACCTGCTGAGAGTCTATCTTAACATCTATGTAGAGAACTATGAGCCTCACCAGCTTTAATCATCTCTTACTAAAAGTCCTAAATGATATCCTACTGGATATCATTTTCCATGTGTAGCCCAAGGGTTGAGGTGAGGGAACTAGGATTGCTGTTGAAAGGATAATGAGCCTTTCAAGGGGAAACATGACTTTGTTAAATTTCTGGAAATGAAATAACAACAGATGGCCCCATTGTTCCCATTGTAGTTTTCCCTCTTGATTTTAATGGACTTAGTTCCCAAGGAAGCATACCTGGGTGAGTCACCTTATTTTGATCTTCCAATTGTGCTTCAGATTTTATTTCCGTCATGAAAAATACTTTTCTTCAAATAACCAGAACATTAATTGTAGCAAAAGAACATAGTGGCAGAGGTGTATCTATCATGCCATATATCATTTTTCCATTTAGATCACATTCCAGAATGTATATTACCAACTTTTTCAAAAAAATATTACAAGAAATGATCTGTCATTTGTATCATTTCAGGAATTTAAATGCTATTAGTATTAATTTATGATTTTTACTATTTTAACTTTAAAATATTTAATAATATTTTCACTTTCATAACCAAAATCTATTTTTTCTGGACTTATATTTAAGAAAATATATTTGGGATAATTCACTGTGTCAGCCTCATTGCAGGATAAATATATACTGTATTTTTTGGAGTATAAGATGCACTTTTTTCCCTCCTAAAAAAGAGTGATAATTTGGGTGTATCTTTTACACCAAATGTAGTCCTATCCACCTGCTGGCCCCCACACATTGGCCTCTGCCTCCCAGCAATTTGCCTCCTTGCAGCAAATAGCAAACAACCTGTTTCAGTGTCAGCTTCAGCACAGCCTGATTAGCACAAGCAGCTGGTTGTCGGTTGGATCGGCCTCCTGGCCATCAGCTGTTTCAGGCTGCAGGGATTGCCATTGCCTATTGCTGTTTCCACACCATTTTCGGCCTCCACATCCCATTTTTGGCCTCTGTGTGGCTCATTTTCGGTCTCCGCATGCCCCATTTTCCACTCAATCTGATGCCCGCCACCTCAGTGGAAATTGGGGTGTGCAGAGGCTGAAAACGGAATACGGAGGCTGAAAATGCGGCACACAAGGCAGCAATAAGCAATGGCAATCCCTGTAGCCTGAAACAGCTGATCGTCGGGAGGCCGATCCAACCAACAATCAGCTGTTTGTGCTAATCAGGCTGTGCTGAATTGAAACTGAAACAGGCTGCTTGTTGTTTGCTGCAAGGAGGCAAATTGTTGGGAGGCAGCAGCAGAGGCAGTTTTTTTTCTTGTTTCCCTCCGCAAAAGCTAGGTGCATCTTATACTCCAAAAAATATGGTTTATTTGAAACAGGTTGCGAGAGGTTTTTGCCCATATAATACTTTGAGATTTAAAAAAGATTTATAGGATCAGGATTTGAAATCAATAGAAAGATTTAAATAGCATCATTTTCTCATATTTCTTTGCATTTGATACTTGTAGACTGATATACAGATTTCAGGCTTCATGACTAAACTAACTTGAAATTTAGACTTTTTCTTTTCTCACAATTTTAGAATGAGCTTCATATGCCTTCTTTTTCACATACAGAATGAGACTCACCCATATATCCTCCAAAAAACTGTATACTGTGTACCATTAAACTATGCTATCCAATCAGAAGGCAGCAATTAGCATAACATACAGACACACTTAATCAGGACTAGTTAATACTTTTTTCGATATTGAAGGAAGAAGAAGAGAATTTAATGTGTAGACTTGTAGTGTAACATTCTAATATGCCACAACTGCTGTACTATTTATTTTTCCTAGTTATTTTGCTGTTCTGTCAAGCTTCATTCCTACATCAGTTAATTGTAATCACATATTTTAAAACCATGACTTGAAGATCAAAAGGTTTTATTAATTTTAAGAAAAGTGGGTAGGAATCAAACTAAAGGGGGGGGGAGATTCATACGTAGGCATTTGTGATTTATTATTCCCCATAAACTGATTCAAAATAAGAAATGTTCAACTGCAAACCTTTCTGGTTGTCTGGTAATTGAATGTTTGCATGCAGTCCAGACTATCACTAGTGAATGCTGTAGGCTTATGTGACAGAAAGAAGATTGACTGAGAAAGAGGAAGGAAAAGGAGGAGAGAAACAGGGGGAAAAATGAGGCTGCCAGCAGTTAATTGACCATACAGATCCAATGTGACAAGCAGTGCCCTCTCGATGAAGGATGATACTTTTGAGAACGCATCTTCCTTTGTTGCTGTTGGAACACTAACAGAATATGCTTGGGGGAAAAAACTCTTTAGTTGTGGAATCTTCAGGATATGCGAAACCAGGAAGAGATTTGTTAGTTCATATCACATACTACATGTCATCAGATAATTTCATGCTGAACATTTTCATGTCTTGGCTGTAAGAGAATGCAGTAGAGATTAGCAATAGCCCTTAGACTTATATACTGCTTCATAGTGCTTTTATAGCCCTCTCTAAGTGGTTGACAGAGTCAGCCTATTGCCCCCAACAATCTGGGTCCTCATTTTACCCACCTCGGAAGGATAGAAGGCTGAATCAACCTTGAGCCTGGTGAGATTTGAACTGTGAATTCCAGCTAGCAGTCAGCTGAAGTAGCCTGCAGTGCTGCACTCTAACCACTGCACCACCTCAGCTCAAAGATTGAAAGTGATGTCGGCCAATAGGGTGAAACCAAGAGCCAAGGTGGCGCAGTGGTTAAATGCAGCACTGCAGGCTACTCCTAGATCAGCAGTTCAGCGGTTCAAATATCACCGGCTCAGGGTTGACTCAGCCTTCCATCCTTCCGAGGTGGGTAAAATGAGGACCCAGATTGTTGGGGGCAATATGCTGACTCTCTGTAAACCGCTTAGAGAGGGCTGAAAGCCCTATGAAGCGGTATATAAGTCCACTGCTATTGAAACTGATCAACAAAGTGTTCATCAGAGAAGTCAGAGGAGTTTTTTTTCCCCACATACTGTACAGCCCAGAAGTAAAGTTTGTTTCATGAGGTTTCATTAGACAAAAAATCCTTTGGTTTGCCCGGCCTTGATTCCTCTGCCTTCAGATTACTTTTAAAAAGTTGAGCATTTAAGAAAGAAGAATGATTGAAGAACAAGATGTGAAGAGTAACTGGATGGTTCATGGAAAGAAAGAGGTTTGTTTTACATTTTCCTTAAAGAGAAACGCCATGAAAAGAAAAAAATGATGTTGATCTCCTCCAAAACTGTTTGGATTTGTACAGAGGAAGACTGAGATCAGTGTGTAAATTGACAGGACTTTGTTACTCCCAGGCCTATATAAGCTCTTAGCTTCCTAACCTCCATTGCAGAGGTGGGTTCCTACCAGTTCGCACCTATTCGGTAGAACAGGTTCGTCAAATCTACCGAACCAGTTAGAAGAGGTTCCATCAGTGGACCCGGAAAGCAGGCCACACCTACAGAAGATGTTCCAAAATTTTTTGAAACCCACCACTGGTCCTTGGATATGATTATTCTACACTATCATGCTCATATTTATAAAACTCAGTGCCTCTGTGAAAGGTAAGGATGACTACTGCATTTGTGATGCAATCAGAACATTGTGTGTGTTGAAGTTGTTTTAACGCAAACCAAAGATGCCTTTTAAAAAACAAATTTACATCATATTCTTATGCATGCCAGTGCTGTGTGTGAGGTAATTTAAGGTGGTTCTGACAAGTGTCATCGGCATCTTCATATCCGGTCACATATGTGGCAAGCCACTCCCACAAAGGAGGCCACATCCACAGAGTAGGTTCGAACAATTTTTGAAACCCAGCACTGCTCCATTGGGGTTCCTTTATGAAAATTCCAAGCCAATCTATCAAAAGTTTATATCGGGGTGGGGAACGATGGTCCTTTTATGACTTATGGACTTGTGACATGGCTGGCTCAGGAATTCTGGGAGTTGAAGTCCACACATCACAAAGGGGGTCATCGTTCCCTACCTCTGCTTTACAAATATAAATTCTGTTTAACCATCTCACAATGCCTGTCAACATAAAAGGTAGGAGTGCAAGTGTAAGGAAAAGAAGCTTTTTTAAAAAATACTGGAAATAGAAATCAAGGCAAAAATGGAATTGTTTGGGGATTGCGGGGGGAGCAGTCCTCACAGTATAAAATATTCTACCTTGTGATCAAAAATTAAAATGAGGATGCCAACAACACATTAGTGATTTAGTAATGCCAGTGGAGGTAATACAGCATTAATGCTCACACAGATTTTTTTAAAAAGAAAATGAAATTCATTGTCCTGTTAAAAACCAGGATATGCCATAGTTATTAATAGTGGCCTCTATAGTGGGCTCTGACATTCTGCAACTAGGATTAGAACTTGAAGCCATCTCCACATCCATAGCCATCCACTCTAACAAACCCAGAGAGCAACAACAGATAGGATAATGGCATAAATATCTACATCAGCATCAGTGGTGGGATTCAAAATTTGTTACTGGTTCTGTGGGCATGGCTTGGTGGGCATGACAGGGGAAGGATGCTGTAAAATCTCCATTCCCTCCCCACTCCAGGGGAAGGTTTCTGCAAAATCCCCATTCTGTCCCGATCAGCTGGGACTCGGGAGGCAGAGAATAGATGGGATTGGGGCCAGTCAGAGGTGGTATTTACCTGTTCTCCAAACTATTCAAAATTTCTGCTACCAGTTCTCCAAAACTGGTCAGAACCTGCTGAATACCACCTCTGATCAGCATCTAGATGAGTATGGACACATCAGACTTTATTGTGATTACAATATCTATCCTAGTCAGATATATTTGCAGATATTCACTTTCATATTTGTAGTTGTGTTGATGCCTACATATATAGTGTAAATACATCAGGACAGAAGAACAAAATTCTGTTTCTTTTATCCTCATTCCTATGATTTGAGTGAGTTTAAAATTTTAAAGAGAACCACCTGATGTAGTCATCCAGCTAAAATCCAGGAGATTGTGAGTTCTAGTCCCCACCTTGGGCATGAAGCCAGCTGGATAACCTTGGGCCAGTCAGTTTCTCTCAGTTCTAGGAAAGAAGCAACGGCAAACCGCTTCTGAAAAACTTTTGCAAGAAAACTGCAGGGACTTGTTGAGGTAGTCTCTGAAAAATGGACGCAATTCAATGGTGGGGGGGAGGGAAGCCTCGTTACTCAAATTATTTCCTTCTTTCTCTCAGTATTGGCATTGCTCTCCCAACCCTCAAAAAAGTACCGTATTTTTCAGACTATAAGAAGCACTGGAGTATAAGATGCAGCAAGATTTTGAAGAGGTAATTTTTTTTTAAAAAAGGTTTTGCCCTCTGCAGGCCTCCCAAACCCTCTACACTGCTCTTTTTTGCAAAAAAAAAAAAAAAAACAACCCAAAAAACAGGGCATGCCTAGGCTTTGGGAGGCTTGTAGTGTGCTCCTGGGAGCTGTGGGGGGTAAAAACGAGCAAAAAAATGCCTATTTTGCGTCTTATACTCCGAAAAACATGGTATGGGGAAAACTGAAAGAGCAATAAAGCAAACAATAGTGTGCATGTGGGACAGAACAGAACATTTGTTATGCAAATGTAAATATAAATGAAGTAATACACAGGAAAGTATTTTTTTTAAAACGCAGCTCTGGACATTTATTAATACCTACGTTTAAAATTGTTTAGCGATACCACCAAACATTACACAAAGTTAGGTGCAATTAAGTGAATAGACCCCATTTCAGACATGAATATATTGCAGGGGTCTTGTTAGAATTAGTTTGGCAGCTTTGAAGAGGCCAGAGGAATTCAGCCATCGCGCAGAATTAGTGACATTCAGATATATACTTGGGACCTTCATGTATGCAGCTCAGAGTTTTTTATTTGGTGTTACTCAAAGATTCATGAATCCTGTAGTGGTTTTACTAATTCCTACTATTTTATCTTACAGTATAAAAGGTGACTTGGTTGCATAAAGCATGCTAAGTGAGGGCATGGCATTAAGTCAAAGATACTTCCAAATTACATTGGAGAAGCCATCTTGTCTCAGATAAGTTACAGAAAGAACAGAACAGACTACACTTAAAGTGACCTTGTTAACTTTACGGGAATTACCCTCAAGTTTCTCCCTGCCTTCCGTGAAAACAACCTCTCTCATGGAAGTCAATTTTCTAGTGATCTTTCCATTGCAGAGTTAACTCAGTCACCCATTTCTGGATTTGAGGGTTACACTTTTTCAATTAAGGAGCACACAGTGAACAGAAAAACCTGTAAAAGTGGAACGGTACAGAGACATGTTATAACAATTCTTTGATGTACAGAGCTAATTTTAGAGCCTTTAAAATCAATTCTTATCACCGGCAGGTAAAGTCAAAAATAGAAGACCCATGAATCTGGGTGAGGTCAGACTCCTTTACAGGTTCAGGTTGATTGGTTTGCAATAAAACCACTGAGATCTGCTAGTTTTTTAATGAGCTTTTCTCTCAAGAAGTGAACTTGTATTTCCAACAAGGATTGTTCAGGAAGGATGTGCGCTAAACAGAAACTCCCACCAAAACTCCCCATGTGATCTGGAATTTAGTTCACTTGTTTGCTGGGCTGTTGAGAGAAGGGGCCGTGGTTATTTCTTTTACTGCAAAACAATTAAGCACAATCAAGCATGGGAATAGAGGATAAAGGGAACCATATTCCTGAATGGAAAATTAGATTATAGTAAAACAGATGTTTTGACAAAGTTGTCTAAGCAAACAGTCAGCAGAGAAAAATATCACTATTTGGGATTTGTTTGGGGTATATATTTAAATTTTAAATGTCCAAATGTTGCACTAAATGTTTCTAAATTGTCTCCAAGTTGTAGAGTGTGCTATTATTTATTCTGACTAAGATTTAATTTCTTAACAATTTAGCAAGATTCTGATCCAGTCATCAATTTCCTTGGAGCCTAATTGTTATGAAAATAATACAATTCCACTATTTTCAATATGGTGGCTACTAATTCTCCTTTCCCACTTGACTGTTTAAAAGTGTTTAATTTTTAAAAATGGGAAGCAACACAGTACAAGTGCCACAAAGAGTCACAAAATGCTCAATTTAGAGAAATTTAGGCTTACATTATTTCTGATAGCTAATGTTACTGAACAATCCTATTTCAGGGGTGGGCTGCTGGGGGTTCACAGGGGTTCAGGAGAACTTCTAGCTAAGTTTCTGTGCAGTTTGGAGAACCCCCAAATCCTTCTTCTGGTTGGCGCCAACCCCCCCCCCACCCTGCCCCTCCCAGGAGTCCCCATGTGGTCCATTTTGGATATAGGTAAGTGCAGGGCACACACAGAGACTTGAGAAAGGCGAAAAACAGGCCTAATGGATGTTCAGGAAATTTGGGCTGTTTCCGGCCTTCAGGGGGCCTCCGGAGCCTGGGGAGACTGTTTTCACCCTCCCAGAGGCTCAAGGAAAGCCTCCAAAGCTCTGGAAGGACAAAAAACACCCACACACACACTATGGTTCAGGATGCCAACTAGACCACACCCACACCACGGTAGAGAACCTCTTGCTAAAAATTTTGAAGCCCACCGCTGCCTATTTTCAAGTAAATTTGCATAAAACAGGAGGGAGGGAGGGAGGGAGGGAGGGAGGGAGGGAGGGAGAGAGAGAGAGAAAGAGAGAGAGAGAGAAAGAGAAAGAGAGAAAGAGAGAAAGAGAGGATAAATGAATCATAAACATCCTTCCCTGAGAATATGCTTTATTGAATCCAGCACGAGATGCTTTTGAGTAGACACCTCTGGATTTAGGCCATACCAGAAGTTACTTAGATTAAAGTTCAGCAATTCCATAAACGCCTTGTAAGAGCTTCCAAAGTTCTTTATAAGAGAGTAATTCTAGGGCAGATTTTTTTTTCTTTTGTTGGTTTATTATCAAAGTTAAAACAAAGAAAAGATCTTGAGTTCTGCTCAGAGTGTGAGGGGGTTTTTTTTGGGGGGGGGGAATTACCTGCCTGTCACTGTGGGGATATCAACTTCACAGAATGTTGTGAAGATGCTGTGTAGGACTCAGGAGAGCTTGCAGTATGACCTCGGGGGAGAATAATGTTTCTCGAAAGATTTGAACAAAATTGAATGCCTAAATAGAAGAGCAGCATTAATAGATAAAATGAACACAAGGTGTACTTCTACTTCTTTACACAGCAGGTGGTAAAAACAGCTAACCTTTCAATCTGCTCTTTCAATCTACCACTTCTGGATCACCTGCAGTTTGTTTTTCTGCTCTGCCAGAAGTATATAAGAGAATAAACAGTCTTGAGAAGTTACTGATCAATGAAGCTATGATTTTATTTGAGAAATGTATATCCCGGGTCTTGAAAGATAATCTTGGGAATTTGATCTGCAGAAAACTCTGGGCAAAGTCCTATCTGGCTACAGCTCCTAACTGCTCTTTAACCAAGAACCCCAAAATGACAGTCCAACTTTTTTCTCCATCCAGAGATATTGCTGGGAATACTGTTACTGGATTGCCACAAAGGTTATTAAGTAAAAACAACTTGGCCCCAGGAGGTTAAAAAGAGCTTATTTTGTTCCTGACAATTTCTAGACAATAATTCATGACTATCCACAACATTTCTCCTCAAGATTTTTGTATATTTCTATAAATCCAATGAATCTGAACTCAATGAATGAATTTATTATTCATGTTTTTGATGGTTTTCCGCAGCTACTGGATACCATCTTTAAAATTTTTCAGCTTGTTTGCCAAATTAAATTATTTTTTGTACAAAAGTTTTTCATTTGTTGGTTTTTGGCTTTTTTTTAAATCACTTTTAATCACAAGCATCCAACATTCAATACATGGAAACAAATTCAGTTCAGGTAGTGGAAAAAGATGTTTCAGAAAATGAATATAATACATTTTTACAACCTTGTGGCATAACAGATCTAAAGAGCAATCACACAATCTTAGGAAAAGGGAGGAACATATGGATATTAGATATGTACAGAGATGGTGTTCAGCAGATTCTGAAAAATTCAGCAGAAATTTTGAGTAGTTCAGAGAGCCGGTAACAGGGGTGGGTTCCTGTCAGTTCTAACCTCTTCTATAGATAGTTCCACAAATCTACATTGCTGTTTAGAACTGGTTCCAGCTCCCTCCCTCCCCCGCCCATCCGCACATCATCAAGATGAAGAGCAAGAGGAGGAATTTTGGGAGTTGAAGTCCACAAGTCTTAAAGCTGTCAAGTTTGAACACCCTTGGGGTTTTTTTTCTAAAGGATTAGGGGTGCAAGGGTCTTGTAACTTAACAGCTTTAAGGCTTGCATGCTTCAATGCAAGAATTCCTGAGCCAACATGACTGGAGGAGGAATTCTAGGAGTTGAAGTCCACAAGTCTTAAAGCCGTCAAGTTTGAACACCCCTGGGGTTTTTTTTTCTAAAGGGTTAGGGCTGCAAGGGTTTTGTACCTTGACAGTTTTAAGACTTGCATGCTTCAAATGCCAAAATGCCAAAATGCCAAAATGCCAAAATGCCAAAATGCCAAAATGCCAAAATGCCAAAATGCCAAAATGCCAAAATGCCAGCCAACATTTTGGTTGCTAAGCAAGAACGTTGCTAAGCAAGAAAGTTGTTAAGTGAGTTTCACCACATTTTACAAGTTGGTCACATTACTCACATGACTGCCAAGCCACTCCCACTCAGTCACATGGCCAGCAAGCCACTCTCAGTCGGTCACATGGCCGGCAAGCCACTCCCACAAAGCAGGCCACACCTACAGAAGAGGTTCTAAAAAAAATTTGAAACCCACCACTGACCGGTAAATACACCTCTGACTCGCCCGGCCCCCATCTATTTTCTGCCTCCCGAGTCCCAGCTGATTGGGAGGAAATGGGGATTTTGCAGTAACCTTCCCCTGGAGTGGAGTGGGAATGAAGATTTTTACAGTATCCTTCTCCTACCACACCCAACAAGCCACATCCACTAAGCCATACCCACAGAACCGGTAGTAAAAAATGTTGAATCCCACCACTGGATATGTATGCATGTTATGTTGTTTGTAAACTGCCCAGAGTCATTTAAATGATATAGGTGTTGTAGCAATTTGATAAATAAATACATGTGCTGAGGTATCCCTGAAGCTCCATTTTGGAATTCAACCTGAAATCCTGTGCAGCCACAATATTAAAAGGCAAGCAGGACAAGCCACTAGAATATAAACTGACAGCAAACTGCACTCCTTACTTGCACTGATGATGTTACCTAGTTTGGTTAATGAAACCTCTGCAAAAGAATAAGGAAGCTCAGAGAGCACCGAGGACCTCCCACAAAATTAAAATTATGTGTTAAGTAAACAAAATCCCAGGAAATGCACTTAATTCACTCCTTACCTCACCATGCTGTGCTTTGGTGTAGCACTCTATGATATGAATAATTTATCCTTTTTATTTGTCAGGCAGTGGTGGGTTTTAAAAATTGTTCGAACCTACTCTGTGGGTGTGGCCTCCTTTGTGGGAGTGGCTTGCCGCCCATATGACCAGATGGGAGTGGCTTGCCACACATGTGACCGGATATGAAGATGCCGATGACACTTGTCAGAACCACCTTAAATTACCTCACACACAGCGCTGGCATGCATAAGAATATGATGTAAACTTGTTTTTTAAAAGGCATCTTTGGTTTGCATTAAAACAACTTCAACACACACAATGTTCTGATTGTACCATAAACGCAGTAGTCATCCTTACCTTTCACAGAGGCACTGAGTTTTATAAATATGAGCATGATAGTGTAGAATAATCCTATCCAAGGACCAGTGGTGGGTTTCAAAAAATTTTGGAACCTCTTCTGTAGGTGTGGCCTGCTTTCCGGGTCCACTGGTGGAACCTCTTCTAATCAGTTCGGTAGATTTGACGAACCGGTTCTACAGAATAGGTGCGAACTGGTAGGAACCCACCTCTGTTGTCAGGTATAGAATTTACCCAGATTCTTTATGCTGCAATAGTGGATCAAGGCACAGTTGAAAGACTTCAGAGAAGAATGTCGGTTTTGGTTCTGAATCCTCTAGGAGCAGTAATGTCAGAACAAGAGAAAGTGGTTGGTTTTATTCCTTATAGACTGTTTAAGGGAAGCAACATCTGCCCAGGATGGGGATTCTTTTACTAGTAAACAGTAACTGAAGAACACCCGCTTTTTTTTCTGAATTAAAAGACAACTTGATGGCTGGAGATAAAACTGATGCAGAGAAAGTATAAAAAAGAGAAATTACCTCAAAAGAGACAGAGAAAATCTTTTTACAAATTTATCACAACTGTCTTCCTATGTGCTATTCGACATCATTCAAATCCCAGTACTATCGTTACTTTTCTGCTTTTATTATCTTTTGGAGTGTTTTCCGTAACCCTTTAGTAAACATTCTAAGGAACAGCCTGAGGCCTTGATTGTAAGCATAACAAATAAATTCAACTGAAATTAATGGGATTTTTTCCCCCTCCTAAGTGAATTCAGCTTGGGTCCAAGTTAAATTTAACTCTTTATTTTGAAAATGGGACAATCATGCCACTTTGGTCATCAAACTGGCTCATAACCATGATCCCTTAAGACAGTGGTCCCCAACCTTTCCGGGTTTGCAAACTGGCAAGGGAGGAAGGGGACAGAGGGGAAATACTTCTGTGCGAGTGGCAGACAAGTGTGCACAGTTCCATGTGCCCGCAAGTGCCTGCTGCTCATCGCAAATGAAGCTTGTATACCTGCCATTTGTGCAGCCCGGTTCCAAATGGGCTGTGGCCCAGTACTGGTTCATGGCCCAGGGGTTGGCGACCTATGTCACCTACTTGTCACCTACAAAGCCCTTCATGGTAGTGGATCTGGGTACTTGAGAGACCGCCTACTGCCAATTACCTCCACTCGACCAATTAAATCCCATAGATTAGGCCTCCTCCGAGTTCCATCAGCCGGTCAATGTCGACTGGCAACCACGCGGAGGAGAGCCTTCTCGGTGGCAGCTCCGACCCTATGGAACGAACTCCCCATGGAGATTCGTACCCTCACCACCCTCCAGACCTTCTGCATAGCCCTTAAAACCTGGCTGTCCCGACAGGCCTGGGGCTAAAGACCCCAACCCACCCGAATTGTATGAATGTTGTGCTTTTAACGATGTACTGTCTTATGTGTTTAATCTGTTTGTCCTCCTTTCCTTCTGAACTGTGAGCCGTCCTGAGTCCCCCCAGGGAAAAGGGCGGCATATAAATAAACTACCTATACCTATACCTATGCCTTAAAATGATTGTCAAGTGTTCTAAAAGCTCTCACAATTTTTCATTCCCCAAAAATACCCCAGTAGAACTTAATAAAAAGAATCCAAAAGTCTTATCGGCATGCAAGTTAAAACACAGGAAGCTAAACCATCTTTTAAAAAAAAAAAAAAAAAAAAAAACATAAGCTCCTTTATAACATGCTTTGATTAAATTCTGCAGATATATCCAAAAGTGCAATTCTACCATTATGTAATTGGTACTTTTCATCAAGGAAGCTCCACACTTTAAGTTCATGAGTGTTAAAAAACAGTCACTATGTTGAGCCACATTTGTGCCCTATGATTCTGCCCTATTTGTGCCACATTTGTCTTTATGAAATAAGTGGATTTTCTGGCTATGACAGTAAAGGCTTGCAAAAGTGCTGAATTGTTCTTCATACCAATATCGGTGCCAAAAATTTTAATGTATTGTGACATTCAAGACAATTAGACTACAATGGAGGTGTTCAAAATTCTTCTAAAACATGTAAATGTTATAGACAATAAAAAATACTTACCCTTTTCACTGAAAGCACATTTGTAATTGTTTTGAAATTGTGAGTTAGCATAAGGACTGGAAAGCTAGATTGGATGGCCGCCAATATGTGCTAAACTCAGAAAAGAACATCCATCAATACTAGAGTTACTTCCATTGCCAGAGAGAACTAAGATCCAGTGGAAATTTCTTATTGTGTGGAAGGAAAAAGATAATATTTTTTAATAGATTATACTTCCATTTCGCCCTAAGAAAAATTTGGGGTGATGCTGGATAGAAACAAGAAAAGGAACAGGCCAAATTTAACCACATCTCTTCTTCTTATAAGGCAGAGGTGTCAAACACAAGGCCTGTAGACCAGATCCAGCCCACAATGTGTTTGGCTCTGGCCCAGAGGGCCATCCTGGAAAATGTAAGAGGCCATCCTGTGTCGTTTTGGTCCGGTCTACCCACTATGAAGAGGAAACATGCCAACAGTTTGGGGAGTGGCATCAAGATGGCCACACCCACCCAGTCAGCCATGCCCACCCAGTTGGCCATGCCCAATGTGTGGTGTCAAGCTGACTATGCCCACCCAGTTGGCCACAGCTGGCTGGCTCCCCGAAGTCAACCATAGACCTGATGCGGCCATCAATGAAATTGAGTTTGACACCCCTGCTACAAGGGGTGCTTTGCTTGGAAACTACTTTGGACTAATTGAAACTAGAAAAAAAAGTGCATTTGGTCTATGATACTGGTACTAAATTTCATAAGTGAGCATGGATAGCCTATCTTAGTATCTTAAGAGTAAACAGAAATTAGTTTTAAAACCCATAGAGCTTCAATTAAATGCTGAAGAGCATTTTCTGCAGTGGTGGGTTTCAAAAATTGTTCGAACCTACTCTATGGGTGTGGCCTCCTTTGTGGGAGTGGCTTGCCACCCATGTGACCTGATGGGAGTGGCTTGCCGCCCATGTGACCGGATATGAAGATGCCAACGACACTTGTCAGAACCACCTTAAATTACCTCACACACAGCACTGGCATGCATCAGAATATGATGTCAACTTGTTTTTTAAAAGGCATCTTTGGTTTACGTTAAAACAACTTTGAGCATGATAGTGTAGAATAATCATATCCAAGGACCAGTGGTGGGTTTCAAAAAAATTTGAAACCTCTTCTGTAGGTGTGGCCTGCTTTCCGGGTCCACTGGTGGAACCTCTTCTAACCGGTTCGGTAGATTTGACGAACCGGTTCTACCGAATAGGTGCGAACTGGTAGGAACCCACCTCTGATTTTCTGGATCTAGTGTTCTCTAGAAGGGTTGAATTGTATGATAATTGGAATCATAGAAGCTTACTGATTTCAGCTTAACTAATATAAAGCATCTGTTGTTATAGCAGGTAATATTCAAATAAACTTGTTCATATCAGCCATGAAAGCCAGCTGGGTGATTTGAGCCAGTTACTTTCTCTCTCTCTCTCTCAACTGAGGATCCCTCGCAGGGTTGTTGTGTTCCACCTTGACTTATTTGAAAAAAATAATAATTAAATAAATATGTTTTATGTTTTATTGCTAAAAGCAATGTACAAGAAAAAAAATATGAAAATACCTTTCTTGAACAAATTTGGATAGAAGATGAGAACAATCAGATCATGTAGTGAGGCCATGTGAAATGTTATATTGTACACATGCCTGGACCATTGTCTGCAAAAGCCAAAGGGTTCACAATAAAGCTGAGAAAATGTAGGTACAACAACCTTCTTTCATTAAGAAGAGATCAATGTAGCAGCATCAGCAGCTATCGTCCAGCAGCTTCCAAAAGAACAAAAAATGTGAATCTGTAGGCACATATGCATGCATGCACACACATGAACTGAGTTTTATATGGAATCTTTTCTTTGTCACAGTAGGGTTTTTGCTTTGGGTTTTTTTATTTTTGTTTTCTTTAAAAAGAAGAAATGGGAATTTCAGAATAAGTCCCCATGCTGTTATATGCACTTAACCAGGGATTTAAGATTTGTCTGTGCTCTCTGTGGTGTTTCATAGAAAACAAAAACTGACTGCTATTTCTTTGTTGTTTTGTTGTTGTTCTTGAGCAAAGGGTGGGAGGGAAATCATGCAGAGAATTTCCCTTGTTGCCTCAGTCAGCTTTCCATGGTGCATACAGCTGTCTCAAGTGAATTAGAGGAGTATCCTGAAAGCTCCATTGATCTGTCTCGTCGCTTGTTTAATTTCCCATTGCACTGAAATGATGCCCCTCTCTTATATAACGGATGCTAATGTACAATAAATATTTCCCTACTGAGATTTATGTCAAATATCAAGAATCTCCTGGGAATGACACATTAGACTTCAAATTTATCATCCTGAAATCAGGAGAGGATTCTGGCTTCTTTCGATGGGGTCATTCCTCGGCATATTCATATGCGGTACGATTTTTGTTTGCTGAGTTTGTTCTAAATACCAAAAGCTGTTTTATATATAAATAGATCCGGCAATGCAAGCAGCAAGAAACCCATTCACCAGGTATCCCCAAGCACACATTCCCCTCGGGAATAGGGCGGCATACAAGTTTAATAAACTAAACTAACTAACTAACACATTCACACTGCACTACTATGCCTATTTCACCAAATGGGTGTTCAGTGGGACTTGCACCATAATAAATGCAGCCTAAAAATCAGGTTTATCAAAGGAAAGATTAAAATAATAAATTCAGTATGCTGGTAAATTTGGGGAAGCTCCCAAAAATAGTTAGGTAAACATAGGGACAACACACGATTGGAGATGCACCTGTGGGATTTTAGTAGGTTTATGGTTCGCCAATTTATTCCTCTGTGGCCTGGGTCCTTCACACTGGGATAAGTTTCATGTTACAGAGATGAATGGAAATGAAGTGCTGTGTAATTATTAGTTTTGTTGCTGGCAGATCAATCATTTGCGATGAACTGCTCACAAAGGTCACGTATGACCTTTCGGCTGGAATTTAACTGGCACCACAGTTGTGATTTGCTCACAGCGGCAGTCCCCTGCTGGCTGTATTATAACAGTCTTGGCAGCATTAAAAGGCGGGCCCGCATTCCATGTCATTGGGCTTCTTATAATTATGACAAATGGCTAAATGTGTTATTTTCGGCAAAGCAGTGGCAGTCAAAAGGGGGTACTTAGGGTTTGTAAGAGGTGATGGCTTGGCGTGCCTTCTCCTTTTCTTGACTTAACACTGAAGAATCATACATGGCCACCCCACTGACAACTGAGCAGAGTGTGAATCTCATTTCACAAGGTTGCTGCTGTTGCTGCTGCACAGCTGCAAGGCTTTCTTGTCATCACCAACGAAAACAGAACCCGTAGATATTGATGCTGCCATACAGTCTACTGAGGAGGGTGAGGCACTGGGAAACCTCATTGGCTTTATTTCTGGCACAAATGAATGGGAAAAGCTCAGGCCTCAGGTAGATTTTATGGAGATTATTCATAGATGGGATAGATTGAAGGCCAAAAGAAAAACAATGGAAGTGGCAATTTCACACTGAAAAGCAGCCACCAAGGCAGAGAAACTGACATGAAGAAAGATCTAGATATGAGTAAGGAAACTTGATGCAAAATGAACCATCAGAATTTGAGACACAGCAATAATCTGAGGCTATTTTGAGACTTAGAATTGAAATTGGTTTGGAAGTCAGGAAGAGTCAGAGGGAGCTCTATTAATGTAGGACAGCAAGCAAGAATGTTATCATGTGGAAAATTACCACTATCTTCAAACTGAGGCCCTACTTATCTGTGACATACTATACCCATGCCCCATTAGGCCATTGTTTCAGAGATATTTCCTTACCTAAACAGCAGGGGTGAGTTCCGGCTGGCACTACTGCCAGTTCGCTCATGCGCGCGCATGGGCAATGCAATTAAAATTGTTCTGCGCATGCGCAGAACTGAAAAACAATATGGCGGCACCAACGGTGCCGACTGGGGAACCAGTTCAGGTGTGTGACAGGCCTGGGTCGCTGCCGGTTCCAGTGACCCAGGCTGCCAAACCACTACCAATTCAACCAAACTGGTCCGAATCAGTAGAAACCCACCACTGCTAAACAGAGAAACAGAATGACCATGGCCAAAGCAGTGGGACAGGAGCAACGTCTGACTTCCTGCTGGTTTCCCTCTTGAGTTGATTGTGGGGAGATGATGGCAGGCAGTATCAGAAATCCTCCTTTCCCTTTCTTTCTTTCTTTCTTTATTTGATTTCGCATTTATTATTATTATTTTACAAATAACTCAAGGTGATAAATGTATCCAACACAACTTCTTCCTCCTATTTTCCCCACAACAACACCTCTGTGAGATGGGTTGGGCTGAGAGAGAGTGTCTGGCCCCAAAGTCGCCAGCTGTCATTCATGAGTAAAGTGGGTCTTGAACTCACAGCCTGCTGCTTTCTAGCCTAATGTCTTAACCAGTAGACTAAACTGGCTTCCCTTCCCTTTCTACTAGGGTGATCCTGGATGGAGGAGGAATCAAAGTATTGAAAGACTGGCTAGGAAACTATCATGGAATATTGAAAATGAAGATCAGAGCAACACAGCAGCAGCCCAGTAGCATTGAAGCAGCCATAATCTTCTCAACTTTCATTCTCTCAGGAGTCATAGAGTCTCGGATTTTGGATTCATTCTATAAGTTATCTCATTTAAGGTTCCTCAACATTTATTGACCTATGATACACCATTTCACCCAGTTAAAAGTAACGACAATGAGAGTTTTAATACAGAATCCTAAACTGGTTTTAAAATGTACTTAATTTCTAGTGTAAAAAAGGGAGACTAGGATAACTGTTGTGGCCCAGCAGGAGCCGTTGGAGCTGCAAACAGACTCTGACAGTGATGGGCCCTATGAGTCGGCTCTGGAAGATGTGGAGGACCCTGGACAGAGTTCAGACTCTGAGCAGGGACCAGAGATATTGGTTGGCCACCAGGAGGCACCTGAGGCATGGAGCAGCGGTGAAAGCCAAAGGGAGTTGGTCCCTGACGTCAGGCCCTGGAGCAGTGGGGAGGAGCTAAGGGAGTTGGTTCCGGACACCAGGCAAAGGTGGGCAGATAAGCGCTGACAGCAACTACACAGATACAGAAGATAATTGGACCCAGGTGGTTGTAATTAGGCTTCTCCCAAGAGAGTATATAAGGAGATACTTTGGGAGGAGGCTGTTTGCAGGATTCAACTAATATACCAACGCTGGAGAACCTTCGTGTGTATTTCTTATCTTGGAAATCTGGATTGCTGCCAAAGTCTTGTCAGTGTGTTAATTTACTGTGAATAAATTGTCTAGCAGTAATCTTGTGTCGGAGTGCCTCGGCGTACGGAGGGGGGGTCAGAACAGATAACACAATCTTCTAAAACCTAACAAGCCAACAATATACTAGGATTTCAATTCTCTGCATTCTGAGCCAAGCAGAAAAGCAGAACAAAAAAGCTGCAGAAGGTTTAGCTAAAATGAGTCAGAAATTTAGTTTTCCAAAAATGTCAACAGCTTGTGTGACCGCTAAAACTAATTTACAAACATGCTAACGCATTGAAGGATATATAGATCCTTTCTTTATTCTCTTTTATAAAATATAATTTTATTAAAAGACTTTACATATACTGCATAAGAAATACATTCAAAGAAAAAAATATAATAAAAGGGAAAAAGAAAAAATAGAAAAAAGGAAATGAACAGAAATCATGAAAAAACATTAAA
Organism: Thamnophis sirtalis; assembly: GCF_051295495.1. Classification (NCBI taxonomy): domain Eukaryota; kingdom Metazoa; phylum Chordata; class Lepidosauria; order Squamata; family Natricidae; genus Thamnophis; species Thamnophis sirtalis. The sequence continues at coordinate 163,670,114 of NW_028261382.1, forward strand.
GAAGAGATTATTGCATGAATAAAGAAGAAAAGGTTTGGCAATAGCCACCATAGAGGTATGGTTGGCAAAATTGATATAACTTTCTGAGATAGCCAAATTGACTTCTTTGATTAGGGAAGGTCATTATTGACATTCATCAATGACTAGAACCTCCTTGTGGACTTTTTGCATATAAAAGAAAATGATTTTATGATTTGTGGTCTTAGTATAGATTATAGAAAAAAAGGGACTTATGACGTACTCTTGTAGAGAGAGGTTGGATTAGAATTGCACTATATATAAAATTGCTTAGAGGATGATCAGAAAATGTATACGTATGATATTCATTTATTCTCACCCTTCATTAGTTAACAGGACAGTTTTGGACAATGGATTAAAACTGCATCGAATTAAAAAGGAATGTAACTTTGAAACCAAGATGTGATCTAAAAGGCATGCATATCTGATTGCTGTCTGGGTAGCACATCACATGCAGATTCAGTACCTTGGGCCCAATGGAGGTAATGTGGAATATAAATGACATTGTTTGTTTGTTTGTTTGGGCATTGCAATATTTATATTTTGCTGGCTATGCTACACTGAAGTTTTGTTTTTGTTTGCTTGTTTATTTTTAGCAGAACAAACCCTTGGAAGTATGGTTGCTCTTTTGCCAATGCTACCTTGTTAATTGCATCATGGACCTTATCCTGGTTCAATACTCTTTCCTACCCTCCTGAAATAAAGCAGCTGGGAATCTGGCATGTTCTGCCCACAACACAGCAGTGGCACAGACAAACCTGCCACCCAGGTGCTAGATTTGGAATCTGTGCCTTGTTCAGCTGCCCAGGAGTACTGATCATTCCGTTTTGGCACCAGAGGGAAAGTTTTCCACCTTGCACATATAGATTTTCTATATCATTTCACCAGGTGACTGTGGGGTGCTATTATGGGAGCTGCTTTCTCTTGAACAAACTTTTTCAAACTATTTTTTGAATCTTTCTTATGTATGGAATTGGTCCATAAAACACCTTTACTCGTTTAAATGATTAGTCAGATTCAGAGGGAGGGGGGAAAGAATCACCTTCCATTTTATTTGGTACACTTGCTAGATGGAAGGCATGAGAGTCAATTTGATCTAGTGGTTAAGGCACAAGGCTGGAAGTGTGGAGACTGTGAGATCTAATCCTGCCTTAGCCATAAAAGTCAACAGGGTGACTTTGGCCAAGTCATCCCCCCCAATCACCTCACAGGGTTGTTCTGATAGGGAAGAAGGAGTAAGTATCTTCACCTTGAGTTTGTTATAAAATAACTCAATAATTACATTGAATATAACTCATTAATTATAAATAAATATTATTTATAAAAAGAATAAAGCAATAGCAATAGCAATAGCAGTTAGACTTATATACCGCTTCATAGGGCTTTCATCCCTCTCTAAGCGGTTTACAGATTCAACATTATTGCCCCCACAGTCTGGGTCCTCATTTTACCCACCTCGGAAGGATGGAAGGCTGAGTCAACCCTGAGCCGGTGAGATTTGAACCACCGAACTGCAGATAACAGTCACCTGAAGTGGCTGCAGTACAGCACTCTAACCACTGCGCCACCTCGGCTCTAAAGTGAGATAAAAACTCTAATAAATAAAAAAAAATAGATAACAATCTATTCAGTTGCTATTCTCCATAGATATTCTTCTCAGAATTTGAACTGAATCGGGATTTTCTGATTTAGCCTCAATATATCACAGAGTAGCAATTGCCAGCAAGTAATAGCAGTTACAGTATTCTATTGCTTTGATTCATTTCAATCTGCCAAACGACCAAATGCAGACTCCTGCAGACCTTTGGTCTAATCCATCCAAAATTTTAAATATGTTATAACTTAGGAGTATCAAGCATGCATTTTAACTCTAAACGTATCCATGAACCTACAGTTATGGTTAGAACTTACAACAGTCCATTTAGGGACCGTTTGAAGTTACAACAGGTGACTGATGACCGTTTTTCCTACTTACAACTGTTGCAGCATCTCTTTGTCACATGATCAAAATTCAGGCACTTGGGAATTGTCTCATATTTATGACAATTATAGTGTCCCAGAGTCATGTGATTCCCTGACAAGTAACGTCAGTGGGGAAGTCAGACTCATTTAACAATTGTATTACCAACTGCAGTGATTCACTTAACAACTGTGGTAAGAAACAATGGGGCAAAAGTCACTTAACCAATGTCTTGCTTAGCAACAAAAATGTTGGGCTCAATTGTGATCGTAAATTGAAGACTACCTGTATGGGGCTTGCAGAACTAACTTGAAAAAAGGTAGGAACCTACTTGTTTTGTTATGGAACAGTCATAGATGTCTATGTAGCTTCTTGATCATCCAGGACAGAGGTGGGTTCCTACCAGTTTGCACCTATTTGGTAGAACCGGTTCGTCAAATCTACTAGAAGAGGTTCCACCAGTGGCCCCGGAAAGCAGGCCACACCTACAGAAGAGGCTCCAAATTTTTTTGAAACCCACCACTGGTCCTTGGACATGATTATTCTACACTATCATGCTCATATTTATAAAACTCAGTGCCTCTGTGAAAGGGAAGGATGACTACTGCGTTTGTGGTGCAATCAGAACATTGCGTGTGTTGAAGTTGTTTTAACGCAAACCAAAGATGCCTTTTAAAAAACAACTTTACATCATATTCTTATGCATGCCAGTGCTGTGTGTGAGGTAACTTAAGGTGGTTCTGACAAGTGTCGTCGGCATCTTCATATCCGGTCACATGGGCCGCAAGCCACTCTCATCCAGTCACATGGGCAGCAAGCCACTCCCAAAAAGGAGGCCACACCCACAGAGTAGGTTCAAACAATTTTTGAAACCCACCACTGATCCAGGGCATAGTTAGTTTTCCAAAAGCCAACTAGAATTTCTTGGGGTTTTTTTTTTCTTTTGAAAACCTTTTGCTTCTCATCCAAGAAGTTCTTCAGTTCTAACTTTCAAAGGAATAAAAACAAGGAAGTCCAGTTGCCTTTTAGGAAAACCTTTGGGAGAAGACTCATAGAGAATTCTGCCAAGATAAAAGTACAGCCAAAGAAAGTGCCTGTTTCTTCCGTTATTTCGGTTTGTGGGAGGGCGGAGGGGGAGATGTGGCTTGACAAAAAGAGAAGAGATGGAATACTTTATAAAGCTGGATATCAGCTTGGAAATGCATTCAGACATTTCAAAGCAAATCTTGTATTTGAGGGATGCTAAATAACAAAAGTGAAGGATAGATAGAAACATATTCTTGTTTTAAACTCCCATATCTCATAATTGTAGTAACTGATGTTACAATATTGGAGAGGGGGTGTCTTTAAAACTGGGTATGACGCATGTCAATTATGTGTTGATTTGGTTTGCCAATAGTTGTGCTAATGCAGCTCCCTCCTATCCAAATATTACATGGCTTTTTACAACAGTTTTTAGATGAGCCTCAATCAACTATAGACAGCAGCCAATAGTTAATTTTGTTTGGAAGTTTAACAGAATAGTTCAATACTGGATCAGTTATCTATCTGTCCTTTGCTGGATATCTTCTAGCAAAGACTGGACAGCTCTTTTACAGGAATGCTTTCATTTATATTGCAATATTCTAAGAATTCTCTCTAAAAATAACTGTTAACAAGAGAGGAAGCAATTTCTAGTCCAGATTTATACCTCCTCTAATTATCAGTAAACAATTCAATGGGGCTTATTGGGCATAGGACTAAAACCTTAGACAACCACTTCAACCTGAAAATAATTGCTAATTTAGTATAAAACAATGTGTGGTCCAAATTCAGCCCTCTGCCTTCTTAACCTCACAGCTCTCTAACCAAGGGAACTTTATACTCTTTCATTTTCATTTTCACATTTTATGTCCATCCAGACTTCTTTCTTTTTCTGTTCCTCGGTGTTTGGGGTACAAAGAAGCAATTAGAGCAACAGCAATTATTGAAAGAGAGATTATTTCCTTTATTGTTCTTTGCTTTTTCAGACACTTTCAATTTAGGGGTAGGAAGAAGCACTTAAGAGCTGTTTGGGGGCCTCTTTTTGCCTCACTTCCTTTCATAATGATATGTTCTCTCGCTGGGTGATATTCAGCCCCAAGCAAAGGCCTATATACCTCCATCAGAAGTCTTAATTTAGGAGGAAAGAATTAAATTGAAAAGGGCCTATGGGGACTCTTTGTGAAGGGATGAATATTGTCCTCTGTGGTGATGAACACTAAGAGAGTTAACTTGTGTCTACTGGAAAAAGTTCCGTCTTGTGAGAACATAGTAAAACAATCACAATGTCTTATGGGAGCATAATAGTAAGCAGGTATAACTGAGCTGAACAACAATCCCTTTAGTTTCTAACATCCTTCTTAGAGCAAGTGTATCACTTAGGTATAAATGTTCCTACAGTAAATACAGTATTCTAAAGATTCAAGCCTTAGAAGATTAAGCCTCCTACTGCAAGATTTTTTTCCTTAAAAAGAAAAAATCAGCATCCAAACACGTTAATCTTAAAGTCTTAACTTAAGGGAAAAACTACCTTACTGTATCCTGTTCCATTGTTGGATGATGCACTTTCCAAGTTTATTTAGCACTGGACAGATATTCCATTTATTAGATAAGAGTGAAAAATCCAGAGTTTTCTACTGTTTTCTGTGGACATTTATTGTTTCTCTCTCAGAAAAAAAAATAGCTGGGCAAACAAAGGAATAGAACCTTGTCAGGAAAGAGAAGGAATTGCCCCAAAACAATAGAGTATTTGTTATTTGTTGGTTATGGTTGGTCGCACAGTCAATCAGATGTTTAGATTAGATTTGGCATTTTTGTCCACCTATTGAGTCCTGGCTCCTCTGATGAGGCCTGTCCATTATGGTTTGAACCTCTGGCATAGCTCTCATCCTCTTCGCACAACCAACCCAACCATCAAGTTACTGAGGTTGGTCACCCAGTCATTCAGATGTTCACACTGGATTTGGCATTTTTATCCACCTATCAAGTCCTTTGCAAGAACTTGGAATAGGCAGATTATTATTAGCGATGGGGTGAGCTCCTATTCTTGCCCTAGCTCCTGCCAACCTAGCAGTTTGAAAGCTTGCAATTGTGAGTAGATAAATAGGCACACACTTCAGTTGGAAGGTAACAGCACTCCCTGATGTCATGCTGACCACATGACCACGGAAATATCTTTGGGAGCACTGGCTCCATGGCCTTGAAATGGAGATGAATACCACCTCCTATAGTTGGCCAGGTTTGATTGATTTTGGGACTAATTGATTACAGATAGGTTCAGCATTAACACCCATTGAATTAAGAGCAGTATAACTTTTCAAATGCCTAAGAATTATATCCCCACTATTTTATGTTTGAGGCCGAGTAGGAAGCCAAGTATATATTGCTCTTTCCTATTCCAAATTGTGAACAAACAGAAATTAAAACAATAGCAAGGATTAAAAACCAAACCAAAACAATTCTTTACTTTTTATGAAATTTGCAGACCACCTGACTCCCAAAAACTAGAGTCAAGGTCTTATTTAAAAACATCAAACATCACTTAAGACAGAAATGCTTGCCAAGAAGCTGAAAAGCAAATGAGAAAAACTAACTTCCACAGAGGTTCCCAGCAACTTAAAATGTTGTGACCATGAGCATGTGGATTAAGATCCTAATCTAGGGGCAAGTAGGGGGAAAAAGATAAATTAATATAAACAAGTTGGAAATTATATTTGGCCTGGTTTTTTATTGTATTAATGTAACTTTCCATCTAGATATTATCAGATCAGCATGGATCCAGGCACTATGGAACTGCCTTTCCATATCTCTGGAGTCACTTAACAATTAGACCTGTCATATTATAATGCATTTGATTTTGGATTAAACAAAAACCACAACATATGTAAAACCCTTTTGTATAATAATTAAGAACTGTGAAAGCAAGTATTTTAAGGTTCCAGAATTTTCTTCCTGTTTCCAGCATGCTTAGTTCTGGTGAGAAATGTATTGAGTACAGGTAGTCCTCGACGTATGACCACAGTTGAGCCCAACATTTCTGTTGTTAAGTGAGACACTCATTAAGTGAGTTTTGCCCCATTTTAGGACTTTTCTTGCCACATTTGTTAAGTGAATCCCTGCAGTTGTTACATTAGTAACAAGGTTGTTAAGTGAATCTTTGCTTGTCAGAAGGTCTCAAAAGGGGATCACATGACCTCATGACACTGCAACCATCATAAACACGAATCAGTTGTCAAGCATCTGAATTTTGATCAGGTGACTGTGTGGATGCTGCAACAGTCGGTGTGAAAAATGGTCATGTCACTTTTTTCAGCACCATTGTAATCTTGAAAGGTCACTAAATGAACTATTGTAAATTGAACTGTATAAGATTGGGGCGGGTCCTTTTCTGAAATTTAGAGCTTTAATGTGGGACTTGGTAAAGATCATGCATTTTCAGATCTTTGGGTGAGAGATTGATTGATATAATGCCTTTTTGCTTCCAATCACAATTTCTTGAAAAGCAAATATAATGAACCTGATGATCTCATTTGTTACTGGAATGTAGACTGTGACATGACTTTGTTTGGAATATATTTTATAGACTTTGGTAGAGACGATGCATTCAGTAGTAGTAGGAGAATTTCAATTATGCTTCCTTCCCCCCTCACAGCATATATTGCCTTTCTCCCTCTGAAAAAAAACCCATCCTTTGTAATGTTGATCTTTACCATTCTTTTCCGGTGTTCTGTATCCTCTTTGTCCTTTTCTACCACGCACACAACAAAAATCAATTATTGACAGATCAAGATCAGGGGAAAAATGGTCTGAAATGAAAAACCACAAATGTTAGGTATCTTTCAGGGCCCTTTATCATTGAGGAGATGTGACCTTAAGTGTCAGAGGGGGGGGGGGGTCCAGCGGTTGAATTGTGCCTATTTTATCCATTAAAGTGAACAGACGTACGGGTGTTCTGTAGTGTCTAACTTCTGAATTTAATTCCTTTTTAACACAGAAGGCCCAAAAGCCACATTCTTAGAAAGAAGTTCCAGGCCTTTTAAACAATCTGTACAATCTGTACCGCTGTCTTTCCTTGCTTGTCCCCATGTTTATAGCTTTGATTGATGATTTAGCATGTGGAAAACGGCCACCTGAATTTTCTGAAGGGTGGTCAGTGTATATTTGACCCCAAGGGGCCACAGAGCAAATGTATATGCATTTCAATAACTTTGTTTTTGGCACCTGAAGGAAGGAGGGGAAATCATTCGCAGTGGCGGAAGAGGGGAATTGATGAGATTAAATCCTTCTGCCTGAGAGCATCTTGAAAAGGATCTTAAGAGACTTCTGTCATTGCCCCCCTGGTCAACTTGTGTTAGTTCTTCAGGTCTTTAGACTTTCCATCTTTAAAAAAAAAAAAGACAAAACGTATAATTCTTGGAGGAATAATAAAAGGAAAGCATGCATATGTTATACGTGTGTTTGTTTGTGTGTTCCATGCAGGCCTTTTCAGTGAATAAAAACACTTCACTTAAAACATCATGCCCCTCTGTTGCACCATCTTTGTACACAGATGCACAGCAAATGGTCAGGAAACAGACATTCATCAAATTTGGTAAGACTAGAGAAAGGTGCATGTGTTTTTTTTTCAGATGCTAAAAGAGAGGAGTTAGGGGGAAATTAAACATTTAGCTTGTCAGAATATAAGTGGTCCTTGCCTTATAACTGTTCATTTAACGACTATTCAAAATTATAACGGCACTGAAAAAGTGACTTCTGTCCCTTTTTCACACTTACCACTTTGTAGCATCTGTACGATCATGTGATCACAATTCAGGTGGTTGGCCACTGGTTCGTACTTCTGACCGCTGCTGTATCCCAGGGTCATGTGATCACTTTTTGTGACCTTCTGACGAGAAAAATCAACGGGGGAGCCAGATTCACTTAACAACCGTGTTACTAACCTAACAACTATAATGATTCACTTTATAACTGTGGCTAGAAATGTCATAAAATGGGGCAAAAATCACTTAACAAATTTCTCACTTAACAACACAAATGTTGGGCTCAATTGTGGTCATAAGTGAAGGGCAACCTGTATAGGGGATACCTATGGAAAAGAATAACTGCTTAATTATTTTTTTCATAACATGGGAAGTCAGCCTAGCATCATTCCCAGGACATACAGTAAATGTGGAATCAGATGTTCTCATAGATGTTCATATCTTGTGAATGGGACTGGTGTGGCTGCTTTCAACTTGCTCTTATTAACTAGGACATCCATTCTGTTTCTTTATTATAGTATTTAGTTTTGACAGAGCAAGAATTGAATGTTGGTTCTTTCCTTTGCCACAGGTTCATGAATACTTTTAGACAAATCTTGATTTCTATTTTTCAACAACTCACAGAATTATCTCATAGAAATTAATTGATTCCCAAACTCTAAACCACACTGGTATTATGACATATTTCAAACATCAGGGGCCTTTGCAAAGGGAAGAGGGGGATGATAACTCCTGTGTCATGAAACCTATGTGAAATATATAATTTACATCAGTCTCGTCTCATGACTGACATAAATGTCAGATTGCACATCAATTTTGTAATGATATTATGCCATATGATGACTTCTTTCTAGTGCTCATGCCTGCATAAATTTCAGTTCCATGGAAGACACCCACAGTTGTAAGCCTACTAGAGGTGAAGTCAGCTTTTTCTAATGGCATTATTGCATATTCAGTATGTTTCTGTTTGGAACATGGTCATTGAGGCCTGCTTTCTAAATTAATTCCATAGCAGTAGCTGATATACGCGTGCTATATCAGTGTTATTGAACTACAGAATGTGTTTTTTGGGGGAAGATGATTTTCCCCACCTAAAAATTACTTTTTTGTCATTTTTTTCTCTGTCTTCTTACTTATGTGGATAAAGAGATATTATTCTTTCTCGCTATAAAAAAAAATGAAGCCTCATAATGTGATAAAACCATGCACTTTTCAATGCTGTCAATCAGTCTATAGCATAACCTCTTATCTTCTAAAGTCTTTGGATTATACTGTTTATATTCATGTAATCATGTGTAACATCCACTCAAGTCAAATGTTCATTATAAATTAAAGTTAAGCACATACTTAAGTGTTTTGATGACTTACCACAGTTTAAGTGCCAGATGCTGCCACCGTAACTATATCACATTGTGACAGATGATATCATTCCTGGATAGTCTAACTTCATGTTTACATACAACATGGAAATAAAATAGGAAGTGAAATAGGAATATTATCATAGGCATTCACAGGGATCCACAATATAGCAAACATGGAGTCATGATCCAAACATTACACATAGAAAGAAAGAAATATATCTCTACTAAAACTGTAGGCTGCAATTTTCAATTATTTGTACATTGTGACAGATGTGGTCATTTGAGCACATTTTATGCAGTTATTACATAGAAATCTCAACTCCTAAAATATTTTTGTGAGAAAGGTCTGTTTCATATTTTGTGTTATGATGGGAACTAGAGGATGTTTTTTTTTTCAAAAAAAAAAAGCAGGGAATTAAAAATGCTAAACACAAGAATTGAAATCGAGCTTTCCTTATAAGCAAAGTAAATGATTTAGTGATGTTCTTTTTACGTTAAATGAGGCAGGAGATCACAAACTAAAAGCCACTTAAATATGATTTTAAAATTAATTATGCTTCACCCCCATAATAGTATTTAAATTGCATTTAAATTGACTATCACATATTGGTTTTGTTACATAGTAAATGTCATTTTGTTGTGGAGTCATGGTAAATATAGAGGTTTTGTGTGGAATCAAGATAAAATGAGAATAGTCAATGACGTGGTTGCAATATACACTCATGACAAAAGTTGATAACAGAAAATCAAGCATCAGACTTGAATTCTATAAAGCAGGCAGGCATATTAAATCTATACTTAATAATAGCATAGAATATAGAATAATAGAATTAGAAAGGACCTTGAAGGTCTTCTAATCCAATCCCCTACTCAAGCAGGAGATCCTATACCAGGGATTGGCAACCATAAACACTCAAAGAGCCACAAAGGTCCCGACCGGAAGCCCCCCGTTCAATTCTGGAGCTGACCGGAAGTCCAGTTCCCCCACCATAGAGTCTCCTCCTAGCATGGCATCCTTTTTCCTCTACCTTCCCTAACCAAAAACCCTATCAATTTTGGAGCTGACCGGAAAACCCGCCCCTTACATGAGAGTCTTCTCATGGCGCAATGTGCTTCCCTGCCCCAACCGGAAACTCCTCCCAAAATTGTGGCACCGACTGGTGACAGGGAGCCGCAGCAGAAGGATGAAAGAGCCACATGCAGCTCCAGAGCCGCAGTTTGTTGACCCCTATACCATTTCAGACAAATGGTTGCCCAGGCTCTTTTTGAATTTTACTTCATCCACATCAATAAAAACTGGCTGAAGCATTCAATTATCTTGACCAATTTTATTCCTAAAGTACTATTTTAATCGGCAGAATAAGGCTCACAAATTAAATTCAAAATCATAAGAAACATGATTGACATTATCTAAGACCTTTCACAATTGATTTCTTAATACGGGACATTTCTATTCAGTATTCTAAAGTTCTTGCATGTAATGCATGTTTGTATTAGAGTTGTAGTATATACTGTATATTCAGCCATTCATTTAGCAACTGTTTGAAGTTACAGTGGCACTGAAAAAAGTGACTCACACTTATGACTGTTGCAACATCCCCACAGTCGCTTGGCAACTGGCATATATTTACAATGACTGCAACATTCTGGAGTCACGTGATCACCATTCCCGCCATATTCTGACAAGCAAAGTCAATGGGGGAAACTGGGCTTGCTTAATAATCATATGATTCACTTACCAGCACAGCAACAATTTATTTGTTTAACAATTGTGGTACAAAAGATCATAAAATTGTATGCAACTCTGCCTTGCTTAGTAGCCAAAATTCTGATCCCAATTGTGGTTATAAGTCAAGGACTATCTGTACATATATCATTTCTTTAAAATAATACTCATATTTATATTTATTCTGCACTATAAACACACTGAAATTTTTCACCATATACAATTTGAAATTTTTGAAAAGATATTCTTTTCATAATTAGACCAAAATAGTTAAAATATTCCAAATATTGTAAAAGTCCAATTTTAACATTTAAATGGTTTTTTCCCCACTCAGTATGCTATAGACCAGGGCAGAGATGGTATTCTACTGCGTCACACCAGTTTGCCCGAACCGGTAGGGGAAATTGCAGGTGGCCCCAGGGCATTTCATTTAGGCCCCTTTTTCGCCAAAAGTGCAGGTGCACAGAGGTGGGAGGTGCACATGCACGGAGGTGGCATTTGCGCACGCTCACATTTGTGAACCGGTAGGGAAGGTAAGTGAATACCGCGCCTGGACCAGGGGTGTCAAACTCGCAGGCCATGGGCCAGATGCATCACAGGCTGGCCATGCCCATGTCCAACTTAGTGAAGAGGCAAAAAGTTGAGATATGTCACCGTGATGGTGCACGTTTGACACTCCTGCTATAGACTAATCTACCACAGTGTTATAACAACTTCTCTCTTCTGAGCAATAAGACTCAGTTGTCCCAAACTGCTAACCTTTGTAAGACATTAAAAACTTTCTTCCCAGGCATTTTGACCAAAATATCAGATCTCTCAGGAGATGGTATGATATGATTGACGACTGATTTGAATGTCTGTTTTTATTTTTATTCTTCTTATAGTGTTTTGATGTTTTCTTAGGCTACCAGTGAGGGGAACCACAAATATTAAATAAAACAAATGTTTTTAAAATGGTACATTGTTTTTATAAAGCAGAGCCTTAATGGGGGCACTTACCATGAGCATCTTTATTTTCAACTGTGGCACATTTTTATCCAAATATTTAAAAGGAATAAATCTTTTTTCATGTGGCTCAACCTCTAAAGCTTTTAAATCTGACATTTTCTGACAAAAGGGAATAGATTTATGCTTCATCTCAAAACATTGTGACCAGTGCAGTTATTTTTTTTAATGTGAAGTTTTAGCCCTTTTAAAAGATTTAAAGAGGAAGGGGGGAGGGAGGGAGGGAGGGAGGGAGGGAGGGAGAGAGAGAGAGAGAGAGAGAGAGAGAGAGAGAGAGAGAGAGAGAGAGAGAGAGTTTTAAATAATAAGCAACTCCACATAATATTCTGTCTATGATACTATTTTTCTATTTTGAATTATTAATAAATTTAAATTTATTAAAATGAGTCTGTAAAAATGAGGACTCAGATTGTTCGGGGCAATATGCTGACTCTGTAAACCGTTTAGAGAGGGCTGTAAAAGCACTGGGAAGTGGTATATACATCTGCTATTGCTATTGCCAAATTGTAGCTACACACCAGCTTCAGTTTGCACCAAAAAGCTGTTCCTTTGCGGGTGGAGGAGTCCTGCTTTCTCTACTTTTGACCCAAAATTGATCATCACAGAAGCCTAATTACAGTGGGGAAAAAATGAAAACAAGATAAGACAACCCTTCCATCTAATAGAAGATTAAAATCATGCAGCATAATCATATTAAACTCAAAATTTTTCGCTAAGCAAAAATCCTACATGATTCTAGAGCCAATGATGTAACAATTATGTTAGATGAAACCAAGGCTTAGTCATTCAACATCCCGTTTGTCGTGTTGCCCATAAGGAAGATGCGACAACAATTCTTTTATCCTGTTATTGATCCACAAACCTAGGATACAAAAACATGTTAACCTCTGAATCTCAAAGAAGCTCATGGCACATTGACAGAACGGAGACATCCTGTATTTACATGAATGTTGGTGCAATTCAATATGCAATTTATTTGTAGAAATATAAAGATAGGTTCATAATATTCGAGCGGGCTGTAAGCTTCCTGGAGATGTATGCGGCTGAAGTTTCTTTCCTGTACTGGGATCAATCAGTCAAATTCTCTAAGCTGTCTGGTTCTTGAGGAGTGGCTTTAACAAAAGTGCTACAGTCTGCTGTACATGCAATCTCAGTGCCGATTACTTTTATCTTTTCATCTTTTGTTTTCTTCTTCGTAATCTTTTCCTCCAGAGGTTTTGTGTGCAGAAAGTAAGTCAATTCTCTGAGTTGACTGCTTTATATCTTCTTTGACTACCGGTGTGCCCCCAAATGACCTTTCAGTGATCATTATTAAATAAAAAATAAAAAAATAAAACCTGTAAGCATTTTCAATAGCAGAAAAGCTAGAGCTGTTTTCTTCCAAAACGAAAGAAGAAAGAGAACAGCGGAAAACAGATTCTATATTTTTATTTTTAAAAGTGGATTCCCTAATTAAAGGGAACTAAATAATATATGAAATACGTCATAGCAAGATTTCAAAAAAAAAACAGTTGATTTAAAGAGATTTGTGTAACCCTATTAAAATCAGTAGACCTTAATCAATCAGAATAGACGTAGAAGGGACCCTTGGAGGTCTTCTAGTCCAAACCCCTGCTCAAGCAGGAGACCCTACACTATTCCAGACTGTCCACTTCCAGTTTGGAAGTGGCTGTCCAATCTCTTCTGAAAAACCTCCAGAGCACCCACAACTTCTGAAGACAAGCGGATCCACTGGTTGAATTTTCTCACTGTTAGGAAGTTTCTCCTTAATTCTAGGTTGCTTTTCTCCTTGATTAGCTTTCATCCATTGTTCCATTGTTTTTTGGCTTGCCTTCTGGTGCTTTGAAAAATAAGGAGGACTTTATGTAGATATGATTGTGCCTTTACGTTTCTAGATGTAGAGTAAATTTAGGACAATTTGGGAGGTATTTGTCTTGAGTCTGAAAAAGGCAAGTGTGTATATTTTTTTAAGCAGAATAAATTTATGTAACTTCTAATTGAGCATTCTCCTAAGCAAATATTCATTGGGCTGAAGCTTTCATTAATTTTCCTACCACAGTCCAATATCTGTTTTATTTTGATTGCATTCCAGAACTGCATGACTAACACTGTTTCTCCATGATGTATACATTACTAAATGCTGATATTAAAATACACTTGACAGTATTCAGGGATTCTTTGATATTTTTCACCATTCAAAATCATTTCATGCCATAAACAAATACTAACAGTGAGTCATTTACCAATGTTCAAAAGCACTACTTTTGCAACATAGATGCTTGGTTGACCTTACTGTTTACACCGCTAGTTATAAGAACTATTCATTTTCTCATACTGCGAAAATACTGCAGAAATATAGTTATCTATAATTATTACTTGCTACTGCATTGAAGTTTAGTGCAGAGCTCTTAGCTCTTTTCAAAAGTACAGTATTTTTATTCAAAAGCCTACAAATGTAGGCATAAAAATGTATTTTGAAATGAATGAAAGGGGTGATATGAATTGTGTGAACCTTTATCTGGATTACAAATGTAATATTAATATAACATAAAAATATAATCATTCATTTTAATATAAATCCACATTCTCTGTTGAAAATATCAATTTACTGTGAGTTTCAGCATAAGAAATCACTGCTAAAAAATTTCACGCAACAGTGATGTAGTGGTGGAAAATGCATACTTTGGGCCTTGATAGGAGTTCATAAATATAGTCTTTATTTTGGTAAGGTTTCCAATCAAAATACAAGATTTTATAAGCAAAACTAAAATAATTCAGTTACAAATAAAGGCTTCTTTTATTACAGATTGCAAGGGAATTGTTTGGTAAATAGGTTTTTTTTTTCCCTTGCATTATTATATAATAAAGGCAGACATAAAAAATGCCCAGTTGGACTTGGTGGCTGCATTTGTTCATGTAAGGTGATGCTTGTTGACTCAAAAAGCAAAGCAAGAAAAATAGAAGGAGAAGGAGAAGAAAAAAGAGGGGGGGAGGAGGAGGAGGAGGAGGAGGAGGAGGAGGAGGAGGAGGAGGAGGAGGAGAAGGAGAAGAAGGAGGAGGAGGAGGAGAAGGAGGAGAAGAAGGAGAAGGAGAAGGAGAAGGAGAGGAAGAAGAAGAAGAAGAAGAAGAAGAAAGGAAAATCAAACAAAAACCTTGAGAGTCTATAGTTCAGCCAAGCTGAGGCAGATGCCACTCACTTCTTTAATTAAGAGAAATGTTTTGAACAACATAAAACCTGGTGGATTGGGAACTAACCAGATACCATGTTATTTATTCTGAAATCTTCCCCAAATATAGGATTGTGAGGTCCTAGGTGCCCTCTGAGTTTTTTTTGTTTCTTTGTTTTTGCAGATGTTTTGTTACCAAATTAAGCAATATCTGCAGTGCTAGCAAAACCTCTTTCATTCTATTAACATCCCACCTATATTATTTTTTATAAATAACTCAAGACAGCAAACTTACCTGATAATCTTTCCTCCTCCTGTTTTCCCTACAGCAACCAATCTATGAGATGAGTTGGGCTGAGAGGGAGATACTGGCCCCAAATCACCCATGCCTAAGACAGGACTGGTGGGACTAGAACTCACAGTTTCCTGCTTTCTAGCCTGGTGCTTTAAACACTAGACCAAGGCTGTCCAACTCATCGTCCGTGGCCAGGATGTGTCACACAGTGGCCATGCCCACACCCGGTTTAACAAAGGTGGGGAGGGGAAGTTATGATGCATCAC
The DNA here is from genome assembly GCF_051295495.1 of Thamnophis sirtalis. NCBI lineage: Eukaryota > Metazoa > Chordata > Lepidosauria > Squamata > Natricidae > Thamnophis > Thamnophis sirtalis. Next base: position 163,685,692 of record NW_028261382.1, read on the forward strand.
ATGACAATGTGAGTTTGACACCCCTGTTCTAGACTGTACTGGCTCTCTGTTGTCCTCTAATCACAGGTCTATATCTATCTTCAATTCTTATTTTAGTCTTTTTCTGGATTTTCATTAGTGATCTTTCTGTTCCTAGATCTGCAGCTCTGCTATATAGGAAAGTATGTGTAAAATTTAAAATCCTAAGCAATACATGCCAGCCTCTTCCCAATGCAGCAGGCAAATCAAAATCATCCCTGTGGTAATGGAGGTTATAGAGCACCAAAAGGTTTATGAGCCCAGCCTATTATCTAAGACAGGGCTGAGTGCTCGCCTTTCCTCTTTTACATGAAGTCATGGCCAGTCACATATCTTGAGGGCATAATTGTGTCAACAGATAAAAGAAAAGTAGACACTAACAAAAAAAAATAACACAGGAGAAATTTTCTAAATGTATTTTTATACTTGATCATGTAGACTGATACATACCGAATGGTTTAAAAAAGTAACAGTCTACATATTTTGTATAAATAAGGAGAGGAATCTCACTATGAAAATAATGGGAGACTTAATTATATGCAATTTGCCTCAACTGAACAGCTGATATAGTAATCTCCTGCAAGATATAACATTAACAATAGAAGGAAAATTACCTTATTTCTTGTTCACCCAGTTATTTTTCCAACCACTCTCTTTGAAATAAACTTATTAACATAGTTCATATTAATTAAAGGTAGCTCTACTACTGATTAAAACTAGGTGTTTCAGAAGAGCTAGGTGAATTTCCAGTGCTATTGTAAAACCCCAAAAAAAATTTATGAACATGTAAGAAACTGTCAATTTGCGTAAATCTTCATGCCACCTTTGTGCCTATTTGTCTATTTATTCATTTAATATACATGTTAGTCTTGAGGCAAAGTCCCCCTGAAAACATTGAGAATTACTTTCAAAGAAATACATATATACAGTGCTATTTGCATTAAGCCACTGGATATGTGCATCTCATTAATAAAAAATAAATAAAACCACACCATTGTAATTACTAGATTAGTACTATTGGCAGCCTGCCCATACAAAACATACAAAACACTCAAGAACATCTGTAAATAGACATGGGGCATAAGCTGCAATATTCCACTCTCAGTTATTCAAAACTTTGGGTCTGAAAAAAGAGGGCTCCTCTTAACTGGTCAAATGCTAAATTTCTCTTCTTGTCCAGATAATGAATGTCTAAACTATATCTGCAATTACAGTCTCTGTGTCATTTTTCAAGACCAGCCCAATATAAAGTGCATTGCATTGCAATAATCTAGTTGAGAAATGGTAAAGTATGGGTCACTCTCTTTTCAGTGCTTCCTGATCTATGAAGTGATGTAACTGGTGGGCCCATCAAAGATGGATGTCTCTCCCAATCACAGTTTCCACATACTGCTTCAGCTACAGCTGTGATTTTAAGAAAATCTCCAGGTTATGTGCTAGCAATGTCAGGGGAATTTCTACATCATCAAGGCCTCAAAACAGAGCAACTATGATATCTGAACATTTCTGAACCAGCAATAATTCAATCATGCTTTGATTCAATCATAGTTTGTTTTGCTGAATCGAGTCTCTCACTGCCCTTATGCATCAGGTCAGGATTTATTATTTGTTCAACCTGGAGTCAAGAGTACCTCTGGCATTTCATGAGAGCCAGGCCACTTGGTGTTCAATTCAGAACAAACTTGAGTGCTTTGGGTCCCCATGATGCTTAGCAAATCTCTTACAAAGATGAACTGGAAAATCATTCAACATCCCAGAACCCAAAAAGAAGTGAGTCACTCTAAATAGAACTGTTGGTCTCTTAATCCACAGACTCAATAAATACAAGGAAGTGTTAGTGCTTTGCTACTCTTAACATACATAATGTAGATCTGAATATGGGTTCATACCAGTGGTGGGATTCAGCCAGTTCGCCCCACTTTGGGAGAACCGGTTGTTAAGTTTCTGAGCAGTTTGGTGAACTGGTTGTTGGAAGAAATCATTAGAGCAGAGAACTGGTTGTTAAATTATTTGATTCCCACCACTGGTTCATACGTGTGAATAGTCATCCTCCCTCTTCTGCCAGCACCATTGCAGATATCTTCTTTTGCACTTCACCTCCCAGAGCTTCTTGTTAAACCAAGTAACCCCTGGATCAGTACCCTAAAAGAGGCCATCAGAAACAATGCTATTGAATACCCTGGAAATCTATGCATTCAATATATTCAATTCAATACATCAATCAAGTATCCCAGTGGGTCAAAGGAATTTCACCAAATGCCATTTGGAAACAAAGAGGATTAGTAAAGCTACTGAGGGCAACCAATTTAATAGGACAATTCCTTCTATAAAGTTTAGTGGGAGGAGAGCAGTTAAGTTTCTTGGCAACCACATAGATCTGACCATGACAACAAGCTGATGTTAATGTCCTCTTTCTCCAAATCACATATTAGGTGCTGTGAAATGAAAATCAAATCCAGCATATTAGTTCCCCAAATGAGTTGGCACTGTGATGACTGGAGACAAACCTATAATTGTCATGCTAGCCATGCATCTCCAAGATCCCATCCTTGAGGCATGGAGGTTAATACATAAGGCTCAGGTAAATCCACACACATATACACACACCCGAGAAATGAAATTGAAGAGCTCAGGGACAGAACTGGCTGAGCAGTAGGACATCAACACACCAGCAAAAAGGCCCAGAAGTCCTTAAGCGCACAGAATGCCCTCGCCCTTCTTCTTCTCTCTGGAAACAAACATAACAAACCTGTCATATAGCAAGATATAAAAGGACTTACATCCAGCAATGTATGAACAACACATCTGGTGATCACCAGGTTTTCATGGGATATTAAGGCCATTTCTTCTCTCCTATGCCAAAATGCAAGTGGAGAAATTTTGATAGATGTACTGTATATCTCCATCTTTACCTAGCCAGGTTTCTGCAATATGTGCTACATCTGCTCATTCCTCATAGAGGAGAAGTTATTACTACATATAGACTAGTGTTCAGTAGAACCAGCCCAGAGTCTCTGGAGATCCAGTCCCCAGGTCCTTTGCTTGATTCTGAAGGCCTAGGAACCAAATGTAGACTTTCTGAAAAGGGTTGAATAAGCATAGCAGACACCTTTACTTGTGTTCCTGGTCTTCCATCTTTTATTCAAGGCCTGGTTTAATTTCTTTAATAATTCCCAGCACTAACGATGTCTATTTAAGAAATCCTCTTAAAAGTTTGTAACATTAATTTAATGGAAAGATGCCAATACCACTCTAAGAACTCTATTAGATTTTCCCCCTGTTAAATTAATGTTACTAACTTTTAATGGATGTTGTAATTAGATGTTATTATTAACAGGAATATTACCCAAATTAGAATCAGGCCTTTGGAAAGAGACAGCCTACAATTACAAGTGCATTAAACATTAGTATCTGGACAATATACATACAAAGAGTCCAACCAGATGGCCTTTCCTTTGTTTTCTCCTGTCCCTGGAACCACCTTATAGGATCAGGCAAGCCTAGTTTTATTAGCACATCATGTCTGTCAGAATTGAACAACAATTAGCCATCCTACTTACCAAAGCAGGAAGTGAAGGTTTCTCTTATATTTTCTAAAGAACAACAACAAGGAGAAGATGTATCTCACAATTTCGTACAATTTCTTGGCTTGCTATGATTGGCTTTGACAGCTTGAAATTGATGGAGCTGTAAAACTTGTGTGCTTCCTTTGTCAACCACAAAGAAGTCTCTGTGTATAACTGCATGATTATAGTGACCTGAGTCAGAATTTAAACATAAAATGTAAATATTTATCATATCTATTGAAAAGATTTTAATACAGAGAACATTTGTCTTGTAAAACTGCAATCTTTTGTCTATTTTCCTCGGATTACATATCTTTGAACATAGGGGAAATTAAATTATGAAGAAAGACCTATGGAATCACACTTAAGCAATATTTTGATGTGTATAGTTGATTGAAAATATTTTTAAAACTCAAAGTAGTTCTTGATTTTTAGATGACGTGGATATATCCAACAGCAGGCTTCATCTTCGGAGAACCAATTCTTCTTGGAGTAAAAGAAGAAGATCTATATCTTAAAATGCTAAAATTAAATGTTGCAGTCCCAATTTTAAGTAGTAGTATTTATAGTTACTTGGGGTCTCTTTGCCCAATATCTCTCAACACAAACTTCCTTTAGAAGAAATTCAGAACATTCACCACAAGCAACTTTTCATTCTTTTCTCTATTTTATTTCCAAATGAAATACTAGTTTTAATCATTTTGTCACCATTGTTTTCTTTGCCCTTTTCTAGACCTAAGCCACAAGATTTATGCATGTTTTGAAATGATTTTAGATAATTTGTTTACGTTGGGCTAACCTTTGAAGCTGCAATGTTTGACTCGGCCTTTCTAATAAACCCCAGGCCAGAACCTCCTGTTCACTCTGATATAAAAATGTTTGACCCTAGTCATGAGTGATGTCCCAAAGCACACAATTTCAAAAGAGAAAGAAGTACTGACATAATAGCTTAGTGTAAATGGGAGTATTACAGTCCAACTGAAATATAAGGGGAAGGGGAAGCAACTTTCACAGAATGGAAATATCTAGGCTGGTTCATCTATTAAAAGTGGTTAGTGGTTGGAATGCAGTAAACAGAGTTTGCAGGAAAACTTCCATCCTTCCAAGGTCAGTAAAATGAGGAGCCAGATTTTTCGGGCTGTGACTCAGTAAATCACTTAAAGAGTGGTGTAAAGCAGTGGTGTGTTTCTAAATTTTTTACTACAAGCTTGCTCTCGCGCGCTCACAACACTTCTGCACATGTGCAAAAGCATCCAGGCGGGTGGGCGGAGCCTGCCGCTGCTGCTACTACCGGTTCGCCCAATCTGGGCCAAACCAGGAGCAACCCACCTCTGGTGTAAAGCACTATGAAGCAGTATATAAGTCTAAGGGCTATTGCTATCTATATTTAACCTTACTTACTTGTTGTCTTACAGATGTATTACACGATCATTTATATCACCCCCATCCAGGAAGGTGATGGTGAAGTTATATGCCAACATACCCAGAGGATATCAGATAAGAGAAGGATCTGGACTTGTTAAACTAAAAGCATTACAGTATAATAGTTTACAATGTTGATATGGACAACAAATGTTCTCCAGAACTTTTGGATTGTTGCTACCATCATGTGGCTGATTAGGAAGTCTGGAACAGTAGAAAGCTATATCACCAGATTGCTACACATGTATTATTCATTGTGGCATAATCTTTCATGGACTATGTGCACTTCATCAGATGCATGGACTGACAGCAGAAATATTTACAATGGGGGGGTAATAAAAGGAAAGATCAAGGAACATAGAGATCATGTAGCAAATAAATACATTGATAATTATAAATAGATAGTGGCCATTCATTATTTATTTGCACAGATGTTGAATTTGATATCCTTGTGCATATTACGCAATCACAAATTTGCAATGTGGCAAGATTCTTTAGTTTTTGCTATAATGGACAGTCTTGGCTATCATTCAAGAAATGGACTTGCAAATAGAAAGTTCTGTAATTCATTCACCAGGCATGCTTCTTGTTTCATCTTGGAGTGGTCTCCAAATGGATATGTTAATGCATGCTAAGCATTCTCCTCAAAAGTAAGATAGATAGATAGATAGATAGATAGATAGATAGATGGATGGATGGATGGATGGATGGATGGATGGATGGATGGGTGGGTGGGTGGGTGGGTGGGTGGGTGGGTGGGTGGGTGGGTGGGTGGGTGGGTGCATGCGTGCATGCGTGCATGCGTGCATGCGTGCATGCGTGCATGGGTGGATGGATGGATGGATGGATGGATGATGGATAGACAGACTAATGTTCATTATGCAATATCATATTAAAAGTTAAAATCTTTACCTTTAACAATTAAATTCCTGAGCATTCATGAGGATGATAAGAAAGACAAGTGATATAATGACACATAATTCATGATATTTGCATGATGACATAACAATGTTTTAGGAAAAAGAAAAAAGAGATTAAGCATGTAGATAGGAGAAGTGGGTAGGGAAACCTGTAAACTTTAATAAGACATTAAAATAAATGCACATGTGGGTGGATTTGGAGACCACAACACAAGCAAACTAAGGTGCCAGAAACCAAAAAGGTGATTCCAAATTTTCAGTCACTTAGATTTCAGAGCAACTAATGTTCCTCTGATCAGAAGCAGTTTGAAATTAGGTAATTATTCTTTACACACTTCTTTGTTTTGAATCTAACAAATCACCAATACCTTGATATAAAAACCAAGATGGAGAAACTCGTTAAGACCTCAGCACTGTCCCACTTTATTAGCCATTCACCAGGTGGCAATCACTAAGTATGAGAACGCAAAGAATTGCCTTCCAATTCTAAAAACCCACAGAATAAAAAAGTTGTATACTGCCATCACCAATTCTGGTTCCTGCTTTACCACAACAGGAGACCTAAAAGTTTAGATTAACTATTAATGTATTTTTCAAAAAGGTCAAAACACAAACTGTACTCTTTTAGTTATATTTAGCTTCACGTGTGGTCCATTGCAGACAATAATGATGTTTGTTCATTGTGTTCGAAGAGGACCTTGACATCTAACAGATTGTGGGCTGTCCATGATGTGTCCACTAGTAGCTGGTGAGGCCTATACGGGCACAAAATGTTCTGTCATATGTTGGGCAGACATGTGTGGGCACCTTTGTGGCAGCATTTGCAGCGCTGGCTTTGTGGAGTGTTCGCTTCTCTTGTGCTATGGTTGTTCTTCTATCTTCAGATGTCTGGCAGCCTTGGTGGATCAGCACACGCCATGTTGATAAATCTTGTGCCAGGGTTTCCCAGGAGGTGGTGTCAATGTCCAGGGACTTGAAGGAGGCCTTCAACATGTCTTTGAATTGCTTCCTTTGTTCCCTGTGCGATTGCTTTTCTTGAGACAGTTCACCGTAAGGAGCTGTTTATGGATGCAATGGTCTGGCATCCTTGCAACATGGCCTGTCCAGTATGTCTGGGCTTCCATCAGTAGGGTGTACACACTGAGAACAGGCTCCAGCTGTTCTTCTGCCTCACTGCTATCTAACTCCCTCTCTGCCTCTGATGTGGAGTCCTCATCTGAGCTTTCCTCAGCCCCCAGGACTGGCCCATGTTCCTCCCCAACCTCCTCACTGTCTGATTCTGCTGCCAGCTGTGCTGGCTGCTGGCAGGCCACAACAGAAAGCATATTAGAAGCTGACTCTCAGTTGATATTCAACCAACAAGGGTAAAATCTAGATTGAGAGCTATATCTTTTTCCAACCTTGAATATATCATTTCCACACCTATTGATTTAATATAATTAATACAATTCCTATTTATTTTGAACCCAGGCTAAGATATGCTTAAGAATGTTCCAATATTTAAAAACTGCTACTTTCATTCTTTCTATTGTGCCATTTCACGTTTTTTAAAATCCACCCTCTCCATGCGCCACATATGGAGCGAAATACGCTGGCTCTTATTTAATCTAGTTAGCAACTAGAGATTACTGAATTTACAATTGATGTTAGGAGCCATATCTACACAATACGCCAATGGCTGCCAAATAGTTAATCGTAATGACCTTGCTCAATGCATCAGGGTGGTTTTAGGAAAGGCCCATCTTCTAAATAAAGTACTCAATTTTATTTCAGATTTTTTGTGGGACCGCAGCCAATATTCTCATATAATGGACACGCTATGCAGTAACAATCTAAAAAGAGATAATAGCCTTCAAGATGTCTAGGAGTTAGGTTTGATAGTTCATTATGTATATTAGCAACCTAGGACACATTCTTTTGAAATCTTCCTGCCCGTTAATGTCCTTTATGCTAATCATTTACAAATAGACATTGTATGTGAACCATTACAATCTGCTTCCTCTGGTCTTTAATTGGATTTTATTAACTTTAAAGTATTGGTAAGCACTGATGAAGAAGAGGAGAAAAATGAGCAGATTTCAGTTTTGAGCTGAGTGGGATTTATCTCATGTAGTGATACCCAGCTGGATAAACCTAAATGTTAAGCAATATTTGCAATGTAACTTTGATTATGAAACAAAGAGACATATAAAAGTGAAAACATACAAAATGAAAACAAGTTCAAAGCAAATTATTCAAATAATTGTCAGTTTAATACTTAAGACAAGAATTATAGTTTGTCTTCCATGCTCTCTTAATAAAAGAAACTTTTGAATATGGTTAATTACCATGAGAAGTAGGTAATTTACTTATAACCATCCTTAAATAGGGCAATTAGATTTAAAGGATCTGGTTGACAATTTTTCTTGTTCCTACTAGTGGTTAAAGCACCATGTTGAGACCATGAGTTATAATCTCACCTTAGGCACAAAGTCAACTTGGTGACCTTGGGCCAATCACTCTCTCGCAGCCCTGGGAAGCAGCCAATGGCAAGCCACTTCTGAAATCTTGCCAAGAAAACTGCAGGGACTAGTCCAGGCAATCTCCACCCAACACTGCTTCAAGGACATCTCCAACCCCAACCCCCAAAATCCTATATGAAATACTTTTTGCTAATTACTTGTGTATATGAGAGAGAGAGAGATTGAGGAGAAAGAAAGAAAACATGTGTAAGTTTTTATTTTCCTCTCACGAACCAAAATTCTTAGGCAAAATCTCTGAGAGGCGGCTTGCAAGGAATGGTGAACAATCACCAGATGTATCAGGACAAAAAACAAGGGGGTCCTTGGTGCTCTCTGAGATTGGTTGTTTTCTTGCAGATGTTCATTACTCAAACTAGGTAACACCAACTAGAACTGATTATTTGGGTTATGAAACATCTGCAAGAAAACAACTAAGTTCAGAGAACACCAAGGACTCCTCATTTCAACCATGACTTGCAAATATTCGCCTTTAGAGTCAAAAATGCTTAGGGCCACCTATTTCTTTTCCTCATTCATCCCTCTCTCTTTTTATTTTTTTCTTCAGCCTATCTCTCATTCTCTTTGCCTCTGTCCAGCAGATTCCTAAGAAACCGACCAGTTCACTGAAAAAGTATGATACTTTCATCTTTTTATCCTGCTAATGATACATTATTTTGTGTTTTAAATGTCCCATGATCATTTCAAATAATAGCTAATTCAATCATTTTTATCTTTTCTAACATTTGCCATTTTCCATCACAATTTTGTTCTATCCCATTTCCATATCAGTTTGAAAATTCCTGCATTTTGTGCAGTTTCACACAAACCTACTTTTCTGCAATAATTGTCAACCACTGCCATTTTTTTGCAAGCGTTTGTTCCTGAGGTATGTTTTCCAAGCAATCTCCACTACATAGGAAGGTTTATATATTACCTTTCTAATATTGATTATTTTAAACAGAGAACTACATCATTTTTTTTCAAAAGAAGAAATGGAAGTATAATAGCATTATAATTTACAGTCTAGGTTACATTGGGCAAATCCTAAATTAATTCTGCTACCTACTGGTAGCTCTTTACTAGCTTTGTTAAGATCTGTTATAGTAGAATTTAACTGCTGACTTTAATCTGCGGAGAACCAGTTTGGCCTGGGGGTTAAAGCACAAAGCTAGAAAAGCAAGAGATTGTGAGTTCAAGTCCCATCTTAGCCATGAAAGCTTTCTCAGCTTACCTCATCTCACAGGGTTCTTGTTGTGGGGAAAATAGGAGGAGGGAGATATGTTAGCTATGTTCACCATCTTAAATTATTTGTAAAAATAATAAAGATGAGAATGAATGAGTAAATAAATTAAAGGAATAGAATATTTTTAAAGCATACTATATTATACATTTATGTCTATGGAGATTCTCAATCATCCAGGTCATGTTTGTCCCAAAAACAACTAGATTTTCTTCCTTTTTTAGCCCAATGAAAATGTTTCACTTCTGAAGAAGCTTCTTGGATGAGAAGTGAAAAGTTTTCAATGAAAAAAAAAAGTCAAGAAAGTCCAGGTGCCTTTTGTAAAAACACCTTTGGGACATACTATACATTCATTTTAGGGAGGATATATTATGGACCGCATTTAGAGACAATGGTTTGGTCCCCAATAACTACAGATAATGATGAAACTCATTAAACCTGAAACCCTGGAAGTGATGCTGATTATAAATGTTGACCAAAGTGGCCAAAAAGACCAATTCAATATCAATCGTATTATGGCTTTACTGAACCAACAGGTCTCCTGCCTACTCCTATGCAGCATTAGGATAGGATTTGGCTATTCAAGTACATGTCCATGTCAAGTTCTGCCTTTGGATGATCATTAGTATTTAATGATCGTGATAAGTAATTTTTTTAAAAAAAAATGGCAATTGTGTAATTCCTTCTAAAATATCACATATGTAAACAATCTAAAATGGAGGAAAAAAACATCCATCCAAAGGGATGAGAAAAGCTCTACCATAAAAATTAAATGGCAGGCAGCTGGATGCAACTGTCAAATGCGGTAAATTAACGCATTTTATGACCCTTACTGTAAATGTAATTGGCTATTACTTTTTCCTTGTTAATGCTAAGCAAAGTTTTATAAAATAATATTTCAACATGCGCAAAACCCAGCCTCAGAACGTATTCTCTCTCTCTCTCTCTCTCTCTCTCTCTCTCTCTCTCTCTCTCTCTCTCTCTCTCTCTCTCTCTCTCTCTCTCTCTCTCTCTCTCTCTCATTGGAAAAATATGTTAACAATATGTTACAACAGTAATTTCCAGGATTAGAAGAAGAGATCTTTAAAGAGTTTCTTAAACAATAAGAACATAACCTTATTGTAACTTGTTGCGATAAAAATGACTTGAATCTAACTTCTAAAATTAGCAAGGATGCTGGTAGCAGTTGAATTGAATTGAATTGAATTGAATTTATTGTATTTCTATGCTGCCCTATTCCCAGAAGGGACTCAGGGTGGCTCACAACCAGGTCAGGGGGGGGGAGGGGATACAAATAGGAAAAAAAAGAGACATGGACAAAACAATACCACAATATAAAAACAATCAACAGCCACACCATTCGAGCGGGGACAAGAACTCATCAGCCCCAGGCCTGTCGGAACAGCCAGGTTTTAAGGGCTTTGCAGAAAGCCTGGAGGGTGGTGAGGGTCCGAATCTCCATGGGGAGCTCGTTCCAAAGGGCCGGAGCAGCCACAGAGAAGGCCCTCCTCCGGGTGGTCGCCAGACGGCATTGGCCAGTAGATGGAATTCGGAGGAGGCCTAATGTGTGGGATCTAATCGGTCTGTTGGAGGTAATTGGCAGCAGGCGGTCTCTCAAGTACCCAGGTCCAATACCATGAAGGGCTTTATAAGTGACGATTAAAAGAAAAATTGATTAAAAGAAAAATGAAACCAAAAAAAATCAATGCAAGAAATCATTTTGAACTTATAAGATATATATCTTTTTGCTTAAGTTTTAGAAATCTAATTCAGGAAGGTGAAACATTTCTTTCACAAGGATCTTATATGTAACACAAGATTATATACTCCAGCATTGAATAATTATCTCTTTATATAAAATGGTCCCAAATACTGTAAAGAGGACAAATCCTCACAATGGAAGAGCACAGTCTCTTTTAGACAAAGCTGCCTTGAGAAAAAGCACACAAACTTAGGGGAAATTTTTCTTCAAGTGCCAAGCTGACAGCATTTGACTTGATTTAGTCAGATCTAACTAGACTTTGCCCAGTTAGATCTGACTAAATCCTTCCAAACTGGTAAAAGTTAGGTGATACTATCCAAGACTCCATTGCCCCCAAAATAAAATTCAATGGAAACTTCAGTCTGTGGTGTTTTATATCTTTCGGTAATCACACCAGGCACAAACAACATTAAGTGGCATGTGCCATTGTGAAGTGACATTTTGACACAAGGTCCAAATGGCAGTGATGGATGAATGTGGCCATTACTCCAGATTTTTGCAAAATGACTTTCCACATGTATTCACCTCTGGATTGCCATTTTGACACATATGCTATGAGGATGTCATATAACTCACTCGTGCATCTTGTTTTGCTGCCAATTTGGTGTGTGTGTTGTGTGTGTGTGTGTGTGTGTGTGTGTGTATCCACATGTGCATATGCTAACTCTCATTTTATCTCTTTCCTCTTTGTGCAACAATATTACACTATGATTCTAAATTTATTTATTTTTCTGTTTCTTGAATATTTTAAATGTATCAATATAAAATTCTCTCAGTGTAAGGCAATTCTCAAGTTACATTTTTAAAAAGGTATTTTAATTATCCATGTGCATTAGGGGATTTGCTCTATATTCAGAAAATAACTTTGGACATGTTAAATAAATTCCCTGACCAGATGGAAATATAGTCATTTTAAGTGCTTTTTCTCTGTGTGCGTTGTCTGTTGTCGCTGAATATCACTATCTGCCCTGGGTGTTCAACTGAATAGACAGGTAGAATATAAATGGAACGAGCAAATGAATAAATAATTAAATGAGTGAATTATTACTTATTATTAATTATTTTTAAAGAATCTGCTTATACATCAGGCTCTTGTCACAAATATTAGCTTTACTTGTTTTTTATTTTCAGAAGCTATCTACTTTGTGTTTGCAAGTGGGTGCAATATGTAAAGGAATATAGATTTAACCATCTGAATATAATATCAATGTGGGTATTAAAATGGTGTACAACAGTCTTATATGCTAAATAAATAAATGCAGTGCAATGCAATCTCCCAGGTACTAATTTGCCATGGATTGCATTTAAATTTCCATCCATTATGTGAATTAGAGGTGATACAAACAACAGTCATCAATATCCTATTGTACTCAGCCTAGCCTTCCGATCCAACTCTGTGTTTGTTGTTTGTGTGCATGAGCACATACACACTGGACGGTTCATATTGATGCTGTCCTGTATATCACACTCATCAATAATGGAAATAATTGCATTTTAATAATTAAAACCTCCCCATCATTTTCATAAAGCTATAAAAATGATTGTATTTCCTCCCTGCAGTTTATCTACTCTCTAATCAGGAGACAAACAACTTATTTATAAACACACCAAACAAAAAAAAAACAATTTATATTGTTATGGTTCATCGTACAGTTAGTCAGATCTAAGGCTTAGACTGGCTTTGGCAGTTGAATTTGAATTGAATTGGATTTTATTGTTTATATGCCGCCCTTCTCTGGGAGGACTCAGGGCGGCGAACAATTCAAAAGGGGAAAAAGGGGAACATAAAAAACGAAATACAAATAATAAAAATAAGCAACAGTCGCACAACCATACATGTCGACAGGGGAGGGAACTCATCACCCCCAGGCCTGCCGGCAAAGCCAGGTTTTGACGGCTTTTCGGAAGGCCTGGAGAGAGGTGAGGGTTCGAATCCCTGCGGGGAGTTCATTCCAGAGGGCTGGAGCTGCCACAGAGAAGGCCCTCCCCCGGGTAATAGCCAGATGGCATTGGCTGGTAGATGGCACCCGGAGGAGGCCAACCCTGTGAGATCTAATGGGTCTGTGGGAGGTAATTGGCAGCAGGCGGTCTCTCAAGTACCCAGTTTTGTCCGCCTATCAAGCCCTTCCCAATAACCTGGAACAGGCAGGTGTTTTGTGGTGGTTTTAAAGCCATTGTTGCAGGATCTAACTAAAGCTTCCTTTTATTATCAACTATTGATTATTTTCTTACCCCAGCCAGATGAGATCTACACAACTCTCTTCCTCAATCCACTCCCAAAATGGGGGAGGGATTAGAGAAGGGGTCAAACTCAATTTCATTGAGAGCCACATCAGGGCTGTAGTTTACCTCAAGGGGCCAGACAAGTGGGGCTGTCTGGGCAGATGTGGCCAACTGGATGGGCGTGGCCAGCTTGATGCCAGCATGTTTCCTCTTCGCACTGGGTAGACTGGGCCGAAGTCATGCTGGCCTGAATACACTGAGCCAAAGTGATCTGTGCTGGCCCCTTACATTTTCCAAGATGGCCCCTCAGACCAAATCTGACCACCTCACGGATCGCATCTGGTCCATGAGCCTTGTATTTGATACCCCTGGATTAGAGAATCCAGTGACTTCTTTAATCATTGACCTGTTCAAGAAGAGAGCATTACAGCAAATGTGTATTTTTTTTAAAAAAGCTCCTCTTTGTTTTGTCCTAAAGTTGACAATGTTATCATCCAAATGTCTCTATAAGAAATTCACTGTTCCTTAATTAACTGCATGTTTTACAGTTCTAGAACTGGTCTCTCTTACAGATCCAGTGTTAAATAATTCCAATGATAAAAAATATGAATTTTGATATATGGTGGTAGCATTAATACATCATTATGCACATCTTGTATATCACTTGATATCTTTAAAATCAAAGGACTGAAATATGTATAGCCATATGCCTAGTTGAAAAATACATAGCATCGTAATGAAAATACAGAATGTTTCAAAATAAGGAATTAAAATCCTTCTCACAAGTATGAAAGGGTCCTTTTCTAAAAGAGGCCGGGGAGAGATGCTATTGAACTTCCTTGAGATAATGCTTGGCTTCCAATACTTTGCCCCAGTATATGCATTTTGGATGGAGTGAAGCAAGATGTTGGCAATGCTTAAACACAGATTTTGCTGAGAAAATTCTCTAAGATTCCTGTGATCCAGGCTGATCCCTAACAGGCAGCTGTATCTCCGGAAAGCAGCCCATACAGATAGTCCTTGACTTACAACAGTTCGTTTGGTGACTGTCCGAAGTTACAACAAAGTTTTAAAAAAAGTGACTTACAACTATTTTTCACACTTAGCACCATTGTAGCACTCCATGATCATGTGATCAAAATTCAGACATTTGGTAACTGATTCACATTTATGACAGTTATTGTATCCTGGAGTCATATGATCACCTTTTGCAACCTTCTGACAAGCAAAGTCAATGGAGAAACCAGATTGACTTAACAACTGTGTTACTAACTTAACAACTGCAGTGATTCACTTAACAAGATGGCCTGGAAACCATCCTTTACCTTGTGATGGACATGTGGGTGCTGGGCAGGGACTTGAACTTTCTTTTGGGTGGGAAAAACCTGGAAACTTTCAGAATCTGGTTTTCCCAGATGTGCCAATGTGACCCCTCTAATAAAATGGAACTTTGAGGAAACTCAGGCCTCAGAGTCGTCTTTCATTGGGGGTGTTACTTGGAACCCTGACACTGTGCCAAGAATGGTTGTAAAATAGGACAAAACTCATTTCACTGTCTCACTTAGTAAGAGTAATTTTGAGCTCAATTGTGGTCGTAAGATGAGGAGTACCTATGCTTCTTTCTATGCTACATATGGATGCTCCTTGCTTATTTAAACTGTAAATACCCAAGCAGGATGCTACCAGATCACTTAAGGCAAGATATACCCAATTTTTCTCCATGATACTTTTCACTTCAAAAGAAAGAATCTAATGATATTCCTAACACAATTTACTGCGGGAGATAATCAGTACGTCTTCCCTTTATAGATCCATGTATTATCCTGGGCAAGTGAATTAATACTAGGGCTTATAGGAAGAAAGGAAACCACAACATTACCCCTATAAAGGCAATATTTGACAAGCGCTGAAAGCAGCTTGCTTTTTACAAACCAGCTATTTTGCCAACAACTGCCACTGTGCATAATCTTCTGAGACCTACTTCTCACTATATATTTTACACAAAGGCTTGATGATTACATTTGTCATGAACTTTGCAGGGCAGGAGGTGAACATAGAAAGTAAGCAATTCAGAGATCAGGGCCGTGTGTAATACGGCACCTTACTCAACCAATTGTCTCATTTGATCCTTGGTGATTGATTAAATTTTAAATTCACATGTTAATATAATCCCGCTGCAAAGTAAATTAAGTACCATTTGCTTGTGTGTTTTGTCAATTGTAAAAAATGCTACTGGTTGATTTTCATTTTCTGGGCTTCTAATTGTTTCCTGCTCAAATGAGGGAGCAGAAAGTGAAAATTAAAAACTTACATCCATGAAATATGTAAGAACCAATCTATTATTGTTAGGAGAGGTAATAAAGGGTCCAGAACCTTGAGCATGGAACTTACAGTCACTAGACTGCAATTTCCATTTATGTTAACCTAAGCACCTTCCTTAAGGGATAGAATATAAATGTGAAAAATAACATCAACTATTAAAGTTAAAGCCATTCTTCCTTGACAGTTTGTCAAAAGTTTGTCCAGAGCATTTATGGAAGTGGAACATATGCACAGCAGCCATGACACAAATAAAAAAAGAATGGGATCCATAGTGACTGGTTGTGGCTGACATCTTGTTTTTGTTGGTGTTTTTTTCTGGAGGGGGGAAGGACAGAGCAAAAATACTACACATCTACCTTGATTCATAGTTGTAATATGCATATAAGTGTTCAATCCACCAACTAGATTAAAAGGCAGAGGAACGGAGGTTGGGGGGGGGGTTCTAAGTGTATAATTAACTCAGTTTTTTGCAATTTTCCTCAGGATCACTTTTTTTTCCATCTGCAGTACTCAATTCCATTTCTGAAAAGGACATTTCAACAAGCAACTTTTAATAACATCATAGGTGTCTACTATAAGCGATAACTAAATATAGGTGGCGCAGTGGTTAAATGCAGCACTGCAGGCTACTGCTAGATCAGCAGTTCAGCGGTTCAAATCTCACCGGCTCAGGGTTGACTCAGCCTTCCATCCTTCCGAGGTGGGTAAAATGAGGACCCAGATTGTTGGGGGCAATATGCTGACTCTCTGTAAACCGCTTAGAGAGGGCTGAAAGCCCTATGAAGCGGTATATAAGTCTACTGCTATTGCTATTGCTATATAAAAAATATTTCTAAACACTCTAAGAATTTTTTTCTGTTTTGCTACGTAGGCTTTATTAATTCGAGATCACATGAAGTGTTAATACCACTTTATAATGCCTTGGTAAGGCCACACTTGGAATACTGCATTCAGTTTTGGTTGCCAAGATGTAAAAAAGATGTGAAGACTCTAGAAAGAGTGCAGAGAAGAGCAACAAAGATGGTTAGGGGACTGGAGGCTAAAACATATGAAGAACGGTTGCAGGAACTGGCTATGTCCAGCTTGGTGAAAAGAAGAACCAGGAGAGACATGATAGCAGAGTTCCAATATCTCAGGGGTTGCCACAAAGAAGAGGAAATCAAACTATTCTCCAAAGCACATGAGAGTAGAACAAGAAGCAATGGGTAGAAACTAATCAAGGAGAGAAGGAATTTAGAACTGAGGAGGAATTTCCTGACAGTTAGAACAATTAATCAGTGGAACGACTTGCCTCCAGAAGTTGTGAATGCTGCAACACTGGGCGTTTTTAAGAAGAGGTTGGATAATTATTTGTCTGAAGTGGTGTCAGGTTTCCTGCCTAGGCAGGGAGTTGGACTAGAAGACTTCCAACTCTGTTATTCTATAGTCTATCTAATTTTTAACTGAATACTGTCTTTCAATATAGAGAAACCATTTCTGTAATGTTAAATACTAGGCACTTTACAAATGGTCAGGCAGAACGAAAGAGAACTATCTGAACTTTATGCTATTACTGCTTATTTATCTTCTCATTAAGTTCTAATGAATTTAATATAGTAAAAATATTTAAAATTAGATTATAACAGTATCAGTGTTTCTCAATCTCCACAGTTTTGAGATGCTGGCTAGGAAATTGTAGGAATTGAAGTCCACACAACTTGATGAAACTGAAAACAGGTCTACTATGTTTTTAGACGGTCAAGAACAGGAATCAGAAAGCTGACTTAAAGTAAAACAAAACAAAGAAAAACATAGTCTTTTTTTGAACATACCAGAATTAATTATAGTCTGGATCTAGACTCTACAACTATCTCCTTTGACTATTACTTGATAAGGTTCAGCTGTATTCCATATAAATGGCACAAAGTTGCAATCTAATTTTATTACTTATCAATGCAACTATCTTGTTACATAATTTCTAATATGGCTGATTTATACTGGGCCAACCTCAGCTTTTGAGGGACACAGTGGCTCAGTGGCTAAGACGCTGAGCTTGTCAATAAGACAGATCGGCAGTTTGGCAGTTCGAATCCCTAATGCCTCCTTAATGGAGTGAGCTTCCGTTACTTGTCCCAGCTTCTGCCAACCTAGCAGTTCGAAAGCATTTAAAAAATGGAAGTAGAAAAAAAGGGACCACTTCGGAGGGAAGGTAACAGTGTTCCATGTGCCCACCACATGACCACAGAGATGTCTTTGGACAGTGCTGGCTCTTTGGCTTTGAAACAGAGATGAGCACCACTCCCTAGAGTCAGAAATGACTAGCACAAATGTGTGAGGGGAACCTTTACCTTTATTTACCTCAGTTTTGCACTTTGTTCCTAATTACTGTAGATACATCTAAACTGTGTACACCAAGATAGTTCAGCTCCAAAATGACTGTACATTTTGGGTACATGTTTTCTGGATTCTGTCTATGTTTGAGATTCTGAATGGAATTGTATCTGGAGTTATATGGTATACAAAACAATAATTTTGTAAATTTATGGAACCAAATGACCAATACACATAAAGGTTTCTCAAGAAAAAGGTGGATAAAATATTGGCTTTCAACTGTGAGAAAAATGGTGTTAGAGCCCAATAAGAGAGAATAAGGAAAGAACCTTCAAGCAAATTAATATTATTTTGGCTCATCTTGTTTCAAGTTCATTTCTGAAATTATTCATGGGATTGGTTCTATCAATAGGCAGAGGGATGCAATTGTTTGGTTTATGATTCATGAATTTATTAATTTATTTTTAGATTCCCTATAGCGATCACCCTCTCAGATTACAGCTGGCTAATGCTAAAGTAGTTCCTCACTCTCTCTGCAGCTGTCCTGACAACTTTGATATGAGATTAACTAGGAGGAAGAAAAGAAACTGCATATTATACCATTTTCAACTTTGGTAGTAGACTTGAGAAATCAAATTGCATTAATAACATTAAATTTCACAGCCTTTCACAAAATGTTTAAATGTACCTTTACATTCTGTACTTTTGAGTGATTGTGCCAATGAGCTTTACTCTGAGGAGAACCAGCTCTCAAATAATTAGAAATTCAGTTAATTCAGGAACCTTTCAGAGCATATGTAATCTTCCTTCTAGCTGAACTGCTCCCACAGAATATTGTGCAAAAGAATATAGAGAGGGGAAAAATTGAAAATACCTGGGAAAAAAGAGAGGGAGAGAACAAACGGATGGGATAAGATGGATTACTTGAATTTTCCACCAATCACTGAATAACACATTGGCTAAAGCATTGATTGATGAAGTATTTAAGTCGTCAATCTCACATCACAAGGCTTTTTACAAATGGCTGCAGAAAGGGCCTGACAAGACGGTGGTATCAATGGAAGTTGGCTTTGCTACAAAATATAAGAAAGACCTCCAGTCCACAATTTGCTCTCTGGCAAGATATTCAATAACCATTTTCAATGGTCACTTTGCCAGCAAATGTTTCACTTAAAATGTCGGTATTCTTTACTTAGGATTGCTGTCTACCTCCCAATTTATAAGCCTTTAGGATGAGGAGATTTACTTTCTTTGCGGTTGGGCTAGATTATGTTTTATTTATGCAGTCATTTCCAGTTGAATGGATTTATTTTAAGTAATGTATACTGTTTGTCTCTTTATATCTATTAGAATATATTAAACTATTCTGCCAGGAATCATAATTTTTCTTTACAGAAAAATTATGCTCAGTTACCCTCACTTACTTAACTACACAGTGTTAAGTAGTGAAAATTAAAAAATAAACATCTACTTGGAATATTTACAAAGAACATAAAGTCAGGGATGAAAACTATGTAGAATCAGCACTGCTTGATCCAATGCAATCTTACTGTTGGTTGCAATTCATATGGTAGGTAGGTAGACAGAAATACACCAATAAACTGTTCTCAAAAACTCAGAATTTTCTAAATTTGCCAAAGTGTTTGAAACTCTGGAATTGGTTAAATACCATTGATCCATCCATCCTTCTTAGCTGCTACTTGTCAGAAGTGATATGTAAAATTTGAATGGCCAATTCATGCTTCTCTTGGGGTCTAAGAGAGTGTAGCAAACTGCTATGTTGCAAGCACAACTGAAGCAATATTCAATTATGGCTAAAGATAAGAAAGACCTTGCAACATTGTTTAGCATATGGAGAAATTCTTGCCTACAGCTGTACTACTACAGCATAAGATACTTTTTACTCTTAACGTTGTTAGTTAACAGAAATTGTTAATTGTCTATGGTACATGAATATGGTGCCAATATTCCACAATATCATTGACAATTAACATCTATGTAAATTCCACTTTCTTTGCTCACTTTGATCACTCAAGTCATACTACTCTGAGAACATTAATGCCAATAATGGGCAGTAGGGAGTAAACAGGAATAAATCACTATAGCTGCAATATGGTAACTTGATTAATCATTCAAAAATAAATCACATTAAATCACAATCCCACTCGTTTTTGTAGTTGGTATTTTAGCAACTACAGTTTTGAGTAATCAAGTACCTACTTCACTGCAAAACTGGACTTTAATTTCTTACTATGAGCCCCATTTTAATTTATCTTACTGTCCTAAGGAGGAGGGGGGAAGCAGTAGTAAGCAGTGGTATATTGATGTGACTGCCTTTCAGTTCCTTATTAAAATGATGAAAGCAAAGTGCTCTCTTTCAATTACCAAGAATACTACACTCGCATTGACACTGTTTCTCTGCTACATCCTGTACATGCCGGGGTTTTCTGCTGAAATTGGAGCGGAGATACATGGTTTTGTAAACGGAAGAAATGGGAATTTTGCATCCATGTGTGCATAAAAATCACTGTCAGCATAAAAGAAACCCACTTTAGTTGCTCATTGAAAGTCATTTTGGCACATGAGTGACCACAAGGAGCAAAGCGATCCGGTTACCAGGGAATGTCTGTCTAAAGTTTATCTACAGGAAGGTCAGACTGTGCGATGGCTCATAAAATTCTTCTCACACTTGGAAAGCTTCTGAAGCCATTCACACAAAGAACACCCCCTATCAAAATGCAGCTCTTGTTTAGCTCTCATAATTGAAGATCTGCTCCTGGATGAGCCTGTTCTTTTATTCAGTAAACATAGAGAATAAGCAATAAGAACTTACAGAAAGCGGATAAAGTGCATAAAAATCAATCATCTCCCTTTTTGATAGGCAAAGAGATAGAACATGAAAGGACAGTGGTTAGTACAGGCACAACTATTCACTTAGTAATCGTGATGTTTGACCATTTTTCACACTTACACCCATTGCAGCATCCCTATGGTCACATGATCAAAATTCAGACAGTTGGCCAGTGACTCATATTTATGATATTCGCAGGGTCCCGGCATCATGAGATCACCTTCTGCAATCTTCTGACTAGCAAAGTCATCGGGAAAGCCAAATTCATTTAACAACCGTGTTACTAATTTAACACGGTTGCTGGTTTGCTTAACAACTGTGGCAAGAAAGGTCATAAAATGGTTGATAAAACTCACTGTACAACTGTCTTGCTTAGCAACATAAATTTTGGGCTCAGTTGTGGTCATAGCTGAGGATTACCTGTAGAAATCAATGTAGAAATATTCTTAAAAGATGACTACGAAAGTGTTATAAGTGAGTGTAAAGACATCATTCTCAGGGTTAATTTTTCTAGTTCTAATTGCTAGAGAACAGAATGTTGCACCTTTCATGAAAACATGAAATAGGATTTATTTCAAAAGAAAAGCTCAATTTCTTATTGGGGTCAGCCCAAGGTAATTGGCATCGGACCTGGTTACCTGAGAGACCGCCTCCTGCCAATTACCTCCCAAAGACCGATTAGATCGCACAGACTAGGCCTTCTCCGGATTCCATCTGCCAGCCAATGTCGGCTGGCGACACCCCGGGGGAGGTCCTTCTCTGTTGCAGCTCCAGCCCTCTGGAACGAGCTCCCCGTTGAGATCCGGACCCTCACTACCCTTCCGGCCTTCCGCAAAGCGATATATATATCCCTCCCTTTTATTGTAAGCCACCCTGAGTCTCTTCTGAGAGTGGGCGGCATACAAAATTATAATAAATAAATAAATAAATAAATAAATAAATAAATAAATAAATAAATAAATAAGTATCTCCTGCTAAAGGACAGATTAGCACTAGGCAGCATTGGCAGGGACAACCTGTGTAATTGACTCAGCCTCCCTCCCCCCACCTCTCTCTGTGTGCCAATGCATTTTATGGATTTTTATGCATTTTTATAAGGGATGTTGCAGTCAAATGCTGGGGAAATCAGGAGATTCAGAGAGTTCAAATGAGTATAAAGATTTATTTCAAGCTTAAGCTCTCTACAAAAATCTCAGCTACTAATGATCAAGGGATGCATGGGAATTCAGAAGTCCTTCAAGGTGGACTGGACTTAGATCTCCTGCAGACACCCAGGGACTCATGACTTATGATGTGCTTGACCCTTGGCCTCAGTCTGGTGGTCTGCTACAGTTGTTCCTTCATCACCTCTGAGGGCAGGCATTAAACTTATTAAAGTAAATATCCTTTGGGGAAAGAGCTTTAGGGTACTGCAAATGTATTTAAGGATGGTATGGTGATGACTATAATGATGAGAGGTTTATAACTAGTGATAACATTAGTTATGATTCTCAGCATAATTAGTGATGTTTTAGCTCTGTTTGTTTCTATCTATCATCTACCAACTATCTATCTATCTATCTATCTATCTATCTATCTATCTATCTATCTATCTATCTATCTATCTATCTATCACCTATCTACCATCTGATTTTTAACCTTGGTCTTGGCTAAGTGAAGAGTCTCCAGTGGGCCAAATCAGCAGTGATTCATTTGTTCCAAGGGAAGATGAATTTGTCAGCCAGGGACTCACTCTCAAACATTTGATTTTAACTTAGTTGAAAGGATCTCATTTGAGATACAACCAAAGTCTTGCCAAGGAAAGTGTTTGTTACTAGGAGTGAAATACTATACAACATGTTTTGATGAATGAAATTATGGGCTGTGAGTTTTATGCATTTTGTAATGTTTGTTTACATACCTTCATATTGTTTTCCCTTAGTTTTAAAATTGTTATATTTGCTTTATTTGTAACTCATCCAGAGTTATATACTGTATATGAGGTTGTCAGCTAAATAAACAAACAAACATGGAACTCATATATTTGGACTAATCCAGATGTGTCCTTTTAGAAGCCATATAGGAGAAGACTTACTGCTTTGACTTAAAGACATAAAGCTGTTGGTGGTCTTTATAAATCATAAATGTGATATTTTCAAGCAATGGTAGGTTCAATATATCTAGTTATTTAAAGCCCTTTGTTAGGAATATAATCTAATGGTTGGGTTGGCAATATATAAATCATATAGCAATGCTGTACCTGTTTCTTTAAATCATACTGTAAAATGTGATTGGTTGCTGTTTTCCTCAATCGGCCATAAGAGGGAGCCAAAATGACTGTTAGTTCTCTGTTTGTTAGATGCTGGGCTGATCTGATCTGAGTGTTTTGGAAGCTGGCTGTTAGAAAGTGCCGTGAGCTATTGTAAGTTTTGCAACTGTTAGCAAACTTTGAGTACTGAACTGATTATATGATACTGGACTATGTTATTTGAATTATCCCTTAACTGAAAGACATTGATGACTGAATGTCTTAACTGTGTATGACTTGAACTGTTTGATGGATTCTGATACCTCTATTTCCACGAAAGTAAAAGCCTATTTAAACTGCAGTGTTTCTGTATGCTGCTTTGTGTGTTCTCCAACACAACTCTCACAACGCTTTGCTGAACATACTCACTCAACGGGGAGCTTACCTAACACCCTTGACCTAGTATAGATGTTTAGCATAAAGCAACCTCATCATACTTAACAAGCAATAATTGAACTGATAATTTCAAATATGTGTATATGTGTGCACATGCATGTGCATGTCTGTGTATGTACACATTTGGAAAATACAGAGGCAAGAATTGTGGATGTCACAATCCTACAGGTGATGTGATGGCACTGTCACCAGGTATCCAGTCTGCCAAGCATATTTTTCTAAAGGTTTCACAAAACACAATTCTAGCAGACTCTGTGGGAACCATCAGATGTCATCTGCACCTAGTCTGAATGGAATAAGTTAAAATGGTAATGTTTTTAATTGGATTTCTTAATTCTTATAGCCAAACTGAAACATATCTCTTAAATACCTAAAGCCTTGCAGCCAACATCCATAGTTGCACTAATCTACGTTAATCTACTTTATATTGCAGGAATCAAAAATCAGGAAAAGAATGGTGACAGTCGACAAGACCACCTAAAGAGAATCTTGCAGAATTAGTGCTCTCGCAAAACTACCTTCTTCTCTATCAACTATGCCACATATGTTCAAAAATTAAACCACTATTCTGGAATTCCAGTTCTGAATTTGCACAGCAATGAATGGTTACTATATCTCTACCAATTAGCTAAGTAATAGCTAAACTATCATTTTACAGCTGATGTTTATTCTTAGGCCAGTTTATAGATGATATAATTTTTTTAAAATATATATATAATTTGTCATTGACGTACAATAAGACAATACAATTTCTTATTTGAAGTTGCAGTGTGGTTTTTTTCTAGGGTATTTAATATCAGAGGCATGCTGATGATATCATGTGAAACTTAGCTGGTGCCACATAGCCAACGCTGTTTGCTTGCAACTACGGAAAGATTTATATCTCCAGCCATGCAATACAAAATAACTTCAAGAGTGAAAAAGAAGGCAAATGTTTGCTTATTCAGCGTAGACTCTTATGAGTTTCCCAGCTGACTAAATCCATGAAGATAAACATAACACAATTTCCCTAGCCCAACAACGGCTCACACGGTCTCCAGATAAATACTACAATGTTATTCCTCCTTGTTTTCCTGAGTTCTGGCAGGTTAGGCAAACAAACCTATGGTAGCACCCAAAGAAGTGGAGTACGCCAATCTTTCTCAATATGATGTTTGCTCCAATTTTGTGGAAGTAGCATTCTAAATTCCCAAGCAAACTGGAATTCTTGAAGTTATAGCCTCCAAACATCTTATGGCACCAAATAAAGGATGGGAATTATCCAGGTACGAATTATCCAGGTACGACTGAAGAAGGACATATTGGAGTATTATTATTATCCCCTTTCCCAAACATGACCGACATCAAAAGCTGTTGCATGTGATGAAGTGAGCTGCAGTTCACAAAGTTTAGTAAAAACCTTTTAATAAAAATTTGTTAAGTCAGAAAAGGTGCTGTCAGATTCTTTCAGATGCTTACCATTATAGATTAACACAGTCGTTCTCAGCCTGTGGTCCGTGGTCCTGGTGGCTGCTATGTCATCATAGAGGGTCCATGAAGGCTTGTAGAAATATTATGATTTAAATCCTGAATTAAGTCTTGGGGGTCTGTGGCCATAGTCCATGGCAACAAAAGGTCTTTAAAGGGGAGTCTGTGATGAAGAAAAGTTTGAGAATTATAGACTAACACATTTCTCCTCCTCCTGTGCCAAAAGCTCTCAATAAATACCAGCAAACTATGCTTATCAGGGAAAAATTTAATCTTCTCTCCACAAACCCAGTTCCAAATACTTTTCAGATAAAAGATCCCTTTATAAAATTTTCAAGTAGTAACTCATACTGACACCACACATGGAGTAGCCTTCTCCATCAACAAAACAACCCCTCCTTTTTTTATAATGGGATCATTGCAGAGGTGGGTTCCTACCAGTTTGCACCAGTTCGGTAGAACCGGTTCATCAAATCTACCGAACCTGTTAGAAGAGGTTCCACCAGTGGACCCGGAAAGCAGGCCACACCTACAGAAGAGGTTCCAAAAAATTTTGAAACCCACCACTGACACACACACACACACACACACACATACTAACATAGAGAGAGAAAGAGAAAGAAAGGAAGAAAAAAATAAATAAATAAAATAAAAAAGAAAGAAAAAGTTAGAGAGAGATGAAAGAAAAAAAGGAAAAAGGGACAGAGAGACAAAAGGAGAGAGAGAGAGAGAGGGAGGGAGGGAGGGAGGGAGGGAGAGAGAGAGAGAGAGAGAGAGAGAGAGAGAGAGAGAGAGAGAGAGAGAGAGAGAGAGAGAGAGAGAGAGAGCCGGCAAGCCACTCCCACAAAGGAGGCCACACCGACAAAGTAGGTTCGAAAAAAATTTGAAACCCACCACTGGATCATTGTAACCCGCAATTCCTTCTGGCCTACTCTGCTTCTATCTTCCAGGTACAAAATTTAGTCAACATGATGCATCTGAAAGTCATCAAGATATGATCATGGAGGACAAGATGAAAGGAGCTTGGATTTTAAAAAAAATCCAGAAAGAAAAATGAGGAAGAAAAAGTAAGTAGCTGAAATATACAAACCATCAGATAGGTTATCATGGCTTTAGTAACCAATTATGAAAATGTACATTTCTGTTACTTTCCCATCAAATCAACATTTCCCTGCACATACAAATTATCACGTAAGCAATGCTTGACAGAGTTGCAGGGATGTTTTGTGTCATACATTTTTATATTCAGCAAATCTTTATCATAAGAAAACATAATGTTTTTGCTAAAGATTAGGGATTTTTTTTCCAAGCATAGGCATGGCATTTAATCTATTTTCAAAGAAAATGTGTATACTTCTACTGTGGCTCTTTAGTGATAGTGATATGCTTTATCTCTAGGGCTTGCCAGTGCACTGCATGATACAAGAACATATACTACAAAACTGGATCTTTTATCATTCACTTAGCTTAGAATGGCCCTGTTTATCCTACTTATGGGAATTCCTGTCAAAATAGCAGCCTTCATAATAATAAAAGGCACTTCCAATAGCACAGTACAAAAAACCTTCACCTTTAGCTTGTGTTTGGCTTTTGTTTTATCAATATGCTTAACTCTAGGAAATGAATTTCATTGACCCTTTGTAGTTCTCCTTGAAAAGCCGCTCCTTTAAAAAAATGGAATTTTTTAGAATGTAGGTGGAAAGGGGTTCTATCCTACCTTTAAGACTGAAAAGGCAAAAAGCTTTTATCTGGTTTTCAGAAGAGTTCAGCATATATACCTAAATTGGATTTAATATTGTTAGAGGTTGTTTTGATAGTATATGAATGGTAATAACAACAGAAAATTGTGCCATCGACATAAAATCAGGTTGATAGGATTCATTTAATTAGGGTCAATCCTAAAATTTTTGTTAACTACCTTAAGTCAAACAAGAGCACGCAAAGCTAGCCAAATTATGTTGGCAATTGAGATCAAAAAATCCTGCAAACAAATTCCCCTAAAATGATGCAGTAATACACTGAGAAGCTAAAAATGTGCTACCTATTCATAATGATATCCAAAACATCCTGAGGCCACTGTTTCCTTCCATATGAAGGTAGAGATAGTCCCAGATGTACTATTACAGAACTAACTGTTCAGCTTCAAACAGCAAAAACAATTTCTGAATGTAATGTTTAAATCCTCTCTTTAAACTCGTCTCTCTCTTCATACCCTTGATAAAATTGGTTAATCCTAAATTAAATCACCTTTGCCACTATGTCAACCAGAAACCTCTCTAGTTCAGGACTGCTGCCATTGGATCATTGTTTTATATTGTTCCAAGTAGGTTGTATTACTCTGTGATGAGCAAATTGGGTATATTATCATCTCCAAATGAATAGGAATTCAGACAAATGACCTAGCCTTCCAATGTACCATCTACCTCCCACAGACCCATTAGATCTCACAAGGTTGGCCTCCTCCAGGTGCCATCTACCAGCCAATGCCACCTGGCTATTACCCGGGGGAGGGCCTTCTCTGTGGCAGCTCCGGCCCTCTGGAATGAACTCCCCGCAGGGATTCGGACCCTCACCTCTCTCCAGGCCTTCTGAAAAGCCGTCAAAACCTGGCTTTGCCAGCAGGCCTGGGGGTGATGAGTTCCCTCCCCTCTTGACATGTATGGCTGTGCGACTGTTGTCTACTTTTATTATTTGTATTTTGTCTTTTATGTTCCCCTTTTTTCCCCCCTTGAATTGTTTGCCGCCCTGAGTCCTCCCGGAGAAGGGCGGCATACAAATAATAAAATACAAATACAAATCTACTCAGCTCTCTTCTACATTTTTAGCCATGAGTCTCTCCTTGATCACATGACTTTATACCATCAATAACACCTTAAAGGAGGTGGCAAGATAACCTGCTGTTGAGTAAAAAGGTAAAGATTGTCCTGTCAGTCATATCTGATCTAGGGCACTGTGATTATCTCTATTTCTTGGCTGAGGGAATCAGCCAATTGTTCACAGACAATTGCTGTGGTCATGTGACTTGCATGGCCATAAGCCAAAGGCATACAGAATGCTGTTACCTTCCCACCAAATTGGTACCTATTAATCTATTCGCATTTGCAAGGTTTCAAACTGTTAGATGGTCAGGAGCTGGGGCAAGTAATGGGAGCTCATCTGATTGCCCAGTTTGGGTCTTGAACCAAGGTTGTCAGCTCTCCAGCTGAAAAGCTTAGCATCAGTAACTGCTGACTCATCATGCCCTTACTGCTGAATCAACTTAGGTTTAATTGTTTTTATTTTACTAAAAAAGGAAACAATTATGAGAGCTATAGTTCTTGGTCTTACCTTGACAGGACGACAGTCAGAAAAAAAATACAAATGCTGCTACCCATATCAACACAAAAAAAGAACACCTCAAAACATTCCCTTGCCCAAGTTTCCTGCTGCACTGTATTGAAAACAACAGGTGCACACAGCAGATGGTGGGTGCGAAAGGAAACAGCAGACACAACATGCTATTTACATATCCATTGGCCAGTGTTTGATTTATTTCCAAAATTAGAATTTGATACATTCTTTTAGTTTATAATACATTTCTACTGAAATTATGCTCCCTCCAAAACAGTCTTGAACCATAAACATTGGCACTAGAACAAGTGAAGAGCTAAGACTTTGTAAATAATAATCATTCTTCCAACCCCTAACTCTGAACATTGCTTCATTTTTCCCAATCTAATTCCAACCATTTGATGCCTGCTGTTTTTTGCTTGATGTCAAAGTTGGCATAACATGACCTGATCAATAATTGCCCTACATTAAGCTGTTTATTTCTCCCAAGTCCCAATCTGGCTTTTCACATCTTTTTTTTTTCATTGTTGATCCATTAGAAGGATGATGACAAGGAAAGACCTGGAGATCTATGTTCCCTGCTCACCCCTGGGATGGCTTGCATACTATGCATCATATCAACATTCTGACTAATATGATTGTTCCAGTGTCATGGATCTTTTCCCATCTTACTGTGAAGGAAAACAAAGTTGTAAATCAAAGGTGTGACTCAGAAGCAGAGCAGAAGAAAGATTTAAGTTGTTCTCCTGATCTAATTTAACTCAAGGAACTTCCCAAGTTATAATGAGTTGTTTTGGATAATATTAAATGTTACCTGGGGAGTATGTAATAAAACAAAGGTGTCTGTTGAAGTCTCCATTTATATGTCTTTTTGATAAGGTGAGATAGACATTTTCACTTTACAAATGGAAATTGAGACAGAAAATCTAGTTTCTCCAAGAATGCTAGAATATCTCAATGGAATGAAATGGAAATGGGCTGGTCACATAACAAGAAGCAGGTGGACCAAGGCAGCCATAGAATGGATCCTATTTGAATATAAACATCCACAAAACAGACCTAAAACAAGATAGATTGATGACATCAGCAAGTATGGTAAAAGAAAGCTCAGGACCATACAGTTGGAAACATGCAGAAAAAGCCTTCATCTTGCAGTGGATAGACAGTGGTTAAAATGATGAGCTCAATGGTAAGGAACATCATTGCATTTTAACACAAAACCTGATAATTTCATGCAACCAAAAAGCAAATGTCTGAGCACAGATAGACATACAACTGGTTTTAAGATAGTTAAGATAAGAAGGATGTGTTAATAAGATTAATGTAACCATGTACGAAAAGTAGAAACTGTATTTGTTGTTATGTTAAAATATGTATGGAAATGACAAAGCCAGAAAGGTCGCTCAATGTCCAATGTTTTTAATGTTTATTCAATAAAAATTATTTTTTAAAAAGATAGTTTTGCTGTCATAATTGTGCCTCTATTAAAGAACAGAACAATTATGTAATACAAGAATAAGACTGAATAAGTGAAGCAGACAAATCTATATAATATTGTGAAATATTGCACGGAGATGCATTCTCAAATAATTCTTATTATGAATTGATTGCATTCAGAGCTTGCATTTAAAAAGTAGACAATGTGATATATAACTACCACTAGTCAATGCTACATTTTTTGTGCAACCAAGAACAAAGCATTGCTTCAGAGCTCCCAGAACCACAAATGTAGCACCTGTCACTGATTCATTAAAGTAGCCATATCCTTTTCTGCATCTGTTTCAACATCTGCTGCTACTACCTGATCCTTGAAATCAGAAGGCTGGTTTGATAAGTTGTCAAGACGGGCTACACATTCCAAATAACCTTTTTTTAAACTGAATTCAAAACACTGAAGAGTCCTATAGAATAACCAGTGATGGAATGCAATTCATCAAATTCATGCATGAGTGAGACCTTTATTCGGGTTTTCTAATCTGCAGTATGTTGTAGGATATATCAACATGAATGATACTAAAATGGTGCAATAAATGCCTCCTTGAATATACAATATGGTTCACAATTTAATAGCAATGGCACCAGTAGTGGGTTCCAGATCCCGTTGCAACCGGTATGGCGTGCATCACATGAATGTGTAAGTATGCGCATGCGTGCTTACTTCTCACGATGCCTACGCGATCCAGCTGCTCAGCAGTGCATGGTGCAGGCTCCATGCGTTCCATGCGTGAAAGCGCCGAAGAGCTCAAATACAGGTAAGGAACATGGGCAAGCGGGTGGGCCCTCCGGAGCACCGTACTGGAACGGTGCCCCGGGCAGGCACCAGTACGCCCGTACCGGGACTTACTATCTGCAACCCCCCACTGAATGGCACTTAGATTTATATACTGTTTTAGAGTGCTTTACAGCCCTCTCTAAGTGGTTTACAGAGTCAGCATATTGTCCCCAACAATTTGGGTCTTCATTTTACCCACCTTGAAAGGATGGAAGGCTGAGTCAACCATGAGCCAGTCAGAATCGAACTCCTGGCAGTGAGTTAGCCTGTAATAGTGCATTCTAATCACTGTGCCATCATCAGACGAAGTCCATACATTAGAATAAAGTCCATATATAGGTATACTGCATATGTACATACTGGAAGTCCTCAACTTACAACCACAAATAGGGTTGGAATTCCTTCACAAAGCAATGTTATCATAAGAAAGATAACCACACTGCTTAGGATGGCAATCTTGGTGCTCCATGTTTCTGTCTTTAACTGAATCACAGATATTTAACTAACTAGCTAACCACAATCTGAGCCATTCTGGGCTTGGTCTTTCCCAGCCCTGAGCTTTAGTAAAATAAGGGACAGTCTCCAATTCTCCCACCGCCTATCTCTCCCTCCCCTGAACATTTCTTCCCTTTCAGCAGGCCACACTATTCTTTGCAACATACCAAGCAGCCCCAGAAAACTCTGGAGCTGCTTGCCATGTCCAAGGAAGTCACAGCCTTTTCAGCCCAGTCCCAGCTACTGTCAACTTCCTTCCTCTGCATTCCAAATCTTTGCCGCCCCAGCTGATCTTCACTATCTTCTTGGTTCCTCTGGTGTCAAGGTGTGCCCAGACCAGAGCTATGGTGTCAAAAAGCCCATTTGTTACTGCAAAAGGAAGGAAGGAAGGAAGGAAGGAAGGAAGGAAGGAAGGAAGGAAGGAAGGAAGGAAGGAAGTAAGTCAAAAGCAGCAATGATTAATACCATAGAAAATTAATAGAGGATTAATGGTTGCAAATGAGGATGGATTTTTATAAGATTTTTTTTCCCTAAAGAAGGAACAAAACATCAATTAGGATACCGGGGCCTTTATGGAGTTAAATAAACTTATTTCTGTGTACTACAAAGATAAAGCAATCTATAAATCTCTCACTAGCACACTTTGAAAAATTAATATTAAATTACCCATCTCAACCTAAAGATGTGATAACCAAAATGTGTGTTATTACAGGAAATAAATATAATAAACAGCAATTATTGTGGCAATTTGAATTGGAAATTTCTACCAATTGCTAGGCAGCAATTCATTAGAAATATTTTGCATTGCTGGCATTTAACCCTTTACTAACTGCACAAATATCCCATAATTTCTTGCAAAATGTTTGAGGAATTGTAAGCAGAAGATAACTTTTTCCCATCTTTGGATCCAGCCGTTTTAAACAACTATCATCCAGTCTCCAACCTCCCCTTCGTGGGGAAGGTTGTTGAGAAAGTGGTGGCCTTTCAGCTCCGGCGGTCCTTGGAGGAAACCGATTATCTAGATCCCTACCAGTCGGGATTTAGACCTGGCTACAGCATGGAAACCGCTTTGGTCGCGCTGACCGATGATCTCTGGAGAGCCATGGATGGAGGTTATGCCTCCGTCCTAGTGCTCCTTGA
Source organism: Thamnophis sirtalis (assembly GCF_051295495.1). Classification (NCBI taxonomy): domain Eukaryota; kingdom Metazoa; phylum Chordata; class Lepidosauria; order Squamata; family Natricidae; genus Thamnophis; species Thamnophis sirtalis. Next base: position 163,718,214 of record NW_028261382.1, read on the forward strand.
CCTCTCAGCCGCCTTCGATACCATCGACCATGGTATCCTTCTGCGACGACTGCGGGAGGTGGGGGTGGGAGGCACTGTTCTACGGTGGTTCTCCTCTTACCTCTCGGACAGGTCGCAGTCGGTGCTGGTCGGAGGACAGAGATCGACCCCTAGGTCCCTGAATTATGGGGTGCCGCAGGGTTCGGTCCTGTCCCCCCTCCTGTTTAATATCTACATGAAGCCGCTGGGTGAGATCATTCGACGGCACGGGATAAAATACCATCAGTATGCGGACGATACACAGTTGTATCTGTCCGCCCCGTGCCAACTCAGTGAAGCGGTTGACGTGATGTGCCAGTGCCTCGAGGTTGTTAGGGCCTGGATGGGGGTTAACAAGCTTGTACTCAATCCGGATAAGACCGAGTGGCTGGTGTGTTTCCCTCCTACTAATTGGCCAAGTATTCCATCTCTCAGGCTGGGGGGGGTCAAACAGTACGCCCCTCAGACAGGGTTCGCAATTTGGGAGTCGAAATTGAGCCGAGGTGGCACAGTGGTTAAATGCAGCACTGCAGGCTACTTCAGCTGACTGCAGTTCAGCAGTTCGGCTGTTCAAATCCCACTAGGCTCAAGGTTGACTCAGCCTTCCATCCTTCCAAGGTGGGTAAAATGAGGACCCGGATTGTTGTTGGGGGCAATATGCTGACTCTGTAAACTGCTTAGAGAGGGCTGAAAGCCCTATGAAGCGGTATATAAGTCTAACTATTGCTATTGCTCTTCCTCCTCCTCCTCTTTCTCCTACTTCTAGTTCTTCTTATTGCTATACTAGATAAAATACAGATTTCTTTTTTTTTCTTTTCTCCACCCCATTTCAATCAATATGTGTCAAAACATGGGCTTTTACAAATGTATCCTTAAGCACAGGTATTTTTGCCAACTTTATTCCTACCATCAAACAATCATGTATAAGATGTTTCCATTTTCATCAAAGTCTTCTGCCATATGTTGATGGCATCTTGGTATTTAATATTATTTCAATATGGTTGCTTTTGTATCTTTGATAACCGTTTTTCTCTCCTTGTGATTTCTGAATAAGAATGGGTAATATTTCAGTCATTTATATTCCAAGAACTTTGCATTTGAGTAACAAGCACACTCTCAACTGCACCTTTTTCAGGCTTTCATTTGGTCAAAAAATAAATCACAAAAGCTTAATGTCAGATTATTATTTCTGGCATTCAGTCATCAGCAAATAACATTTTACCTTAAGATGTGATTCCCAGATACTAAGCACCAGAAATAATTGATCATCATGACTTTCCATTGTGAATTTCAACTTTCATTTTCTTTTCTGAACAACACATTTAGTCAGTTACATGTACCAATTACTATGGTACATAAAAACAGGGTTGCTCTGGCTATTGTGTTCCTCAATAGATTTACTCTCAATGCCCTTTCTAGGACAAAGCCAGTGAATTAGAACTTTAATGCTGTGTGTGTGTGTGTGTGTGTGTCCCCTTCCCCACCACCCCCATCCGGCAGCCACCCGAGTTTCTGGATTCAGGTTGTAAATTGAAATTATGCCGTTGTAAAATCTTGTTAGGATTTTAGCATGAATTGGAGAACAGTTCTGTCTCCTCCCTTCATTCCTTATAGCCATTTCCCTTCTACGGCTAACGGTCGATATAAACGTTAGGAGCGAGGTGGGAGGGGCGGGCTTGGATTCTGTAAGCAGATTCATAAACATTCAACTAAAGTTTTGCTTGTGTTTTCTTTTGGGAAGTGGGGGGTTTGATTAGACTCACCAAAGAATAGTACAAGAATACAGAACAAAGAATTCACATTCAAGAGCACGTTGGAAGATGCAGAAAACCTCATGAGTATTCTTGCATGGAAGGGAGAATAAAAGCACTTGAACAGTAACTGGAACAGAAGGCTTGGTTTTGCCTACTGCTGTGGTCCGTATATCAGTGCTGAAATTGGACATTAATTAGCACTTTATTTGCGGTGTGCTCCTTTTCTTACAAATATTTCCTTTGGGGCCATGACAGCCATTTCCTGCCCTTTCATCTTTTTTTCCCCCTAGTGATTGAACTATTAGCCTCCTGTACCTGTGAGAGAATGAATATTAGCTTCTTATGGGAGAACCAAAGAGCTAAACAGCCCAGGCCACATGTAGGAATAAAGGACCAAATTAAATGAAAGTTACATCTGATGGGCCTCAAGGAGAAAAATATCACATCATTAAAAAGGAAAGGAAGGGGGAGGAAAGTCAAAATTCAAGTGTGAAAGTGATTTGTGCAACCTTTTTTTCCCCCTTAAATACTGTACAGCCTTGAGGATGCTCTTAAGGTCTCAGTGGCTTGACAAGAACCTTATCATTTATGCAATGGATTTTTCTAAGCCAGATCCAAAAGGACTGAAAATTAAAAGCATTCATGGCTGTTTTCTTGAGCCGGGCAGCAAAGTGCAGAGCAGTGTAGCATATTCCAACAAAGCACTTAACCATGTAATTAAATCAGAAGCATTAGAGTAGCTCATTTGAAATTAACTGGAGCTGCTTAAATGCTAGGCCTTATCATTATTATTCATTTATATAGCACATTGAGCATTCGGAATGCTATACTGCCCTTATCGGATTTATCCATGGTCATTATTATTCCCATTTTATACTTCAGGAACTGGGAATGAAAGACACCAAACCTTGTCCAAGTCTACCTATCATTCTTCAAGCCCATCCATTGTACTATGTCACACACAGTTAAATTTCTTAAGTATTGAATAACAAAGAAACTTTGTTTTTACACACTTCAAATGAGACAGATGTGTAGTTTGATCATGGGTGTATGGAGAACTGTGCAGCTATAAATTATAGGCAGCAATGAATCCATGCTGACTGCATTATACTTTTATAAATACTTATTATATACTTTATTCATTAAACATGAAACTCAGCCAACTGAGCATTCAAAAATACATTACAAATACCAGTGACTGGTGCTAATGGTTGATACGGTTTGCTGCCAGTGTCCTAGGTATCAACCAGGTACCTTCTTAAAATATAAGATGTTCTGAGTAGTGCAGTTTTTTGCAGTTCTGCTGGTGTTATTGCAGGAAGCTGCAATTTGTTGATGTATAAAATTCTTGAACATGGTGCCAAGTGCCCCAATGACAATGGGTATCAATGTTGCATAGCCATGTAGTTTCAATGGCCTGGTCACAATATTTCATTATTTTTTCTAATTCTTTTTCTTCGACTCTGGCATCTCCTGGAACAGCGATATCAATAAACTGTACACTTCGGCCCTCTAAAACTGTGATATCTGGGTATCACTGTTACATGTTTCATCCATAATTGGGTACTTTCGATGGCCAGGTCACGGTATTTCATGATTTTTTCCATTATTATTATTATAAAATTGTATCACAGCAGCCAGTTGTTTCGCCGTATTTGGCATTGGTTACTAGTCGGGCTGCACCCAGGGGCCTAGGACATCATAACGTATTTTCATAATATGCGTGCAGATCCAAGCAGTGTGCCTTTTTGCATTTGACTGATGGTGATTTTGTCAATTTTTAACTGTTTTAAATGTAATTCCAGTGCTTTTGGAATAGCACCCAGTGTGCCAATTACCACTGGAATTACCACTGCTGGTTTGTGCCGTAGTCGTTGAATTTCGATTTTTAAGTCCTGGTATTTTGCGATTTATTCATGTTCCTTCTCGGCAACCCTGCTATCATCTGGTATTGCGATGTCTATGATTGTGACCTTATTTTTCTCAACCAGTGTGATGTCTGGTGTATTATGCGCCAGTATTTTGTCCGTTTGTATACGGAAATCCCACAAGATCTTGACCATCTGATTTTCGGTGATTTTTTCAGGCTGATGTTCCCACCAGTTTGTTGCTGTTTTAATATTATAATTTTTGCACAAATTCCAATGGATCATTTGTGCTACTGAATTGTGCAGCAATTTATAATCAGTCTGCGTGATTTTTTTACAGCAGCTGAGTATGTGATCAACAGTTTCATCAGCTTCTTTGCAAAGTCTGCATTTGGCATCATCAGATGATTTTTCGATTTTGGCCTTAATGGCATTTGTGCGGATAGCTTGTTCTTGCGCAGCCAGGATTAGTGACTCTGTTTCTTTCTTTAATGTACCTGTTGTTAACCATAACCAAGTTTGTTCACTGTCCACTTGGTTGTTGTTGTTGTTGTTGTTGTTGTTGTTATCATCATCATCATCATCATCATCATCATCATTATCATTATCATTATCATTATCATTATTATCATCATCATCTTTCTTGTGAGGATTATTTTAAATTCAGGATCATCTTTTTTTAGGTAAATGTAATAATTTGCACAGTGTGCATAAAGAAAAATGCACACAATTCAAAATGTTTATGAATTAGCATATGCATTTTTTCTGTTTTCTTCCATATGAATAAATAGAGCAAATGTTCTGTTTCACTCCATATTATTCAATGATTGTAGGAACTAAACTAGGCTTCCCTTTAAAGGAAAATGGTAGCAAACAAAGAAAAAAGAATATAATGATCATAAGACTGGCCATACCTGAAAGAGCCAGCAGTATCTTAAATCAATGACATTTCTTGATCTCAAAGAGAGAATGGAAATTACTTCAGGCTATTGATTCCAAAGATAGGGCCAAGGAACCAGATCTGGTACCTTAAGAAGAGATTCTGTAATCTCTCACTGTGAAATCAATGATGTGGACATTCCTCAAAAAGTGTTGCCAGCTGAGGAAGATGAACAATCAGTGATGAATAGCCAGTTTCTGAAGAGTAGCATTAAATGAAGAACTTCATTCTTTATGTCAATAAAGCAATACAAATTCCTAATGCCGCAGGAAGATGAACCAGAGAGATAGTAATCATGTTAGGAACATTGGGCATTTTTTTTAATGTGATCAAGGTCAGTGCTTTGGGTCTGAAACTTAAATTCTCCTCAGTAGGGATCTCCACCAGAAGAAAATTAAGAGCTGGGAAACTGGTTTTGACAATCTTGCTTGCTAAATTCCTGGTAGTAAAGCAACTACCCACGATGTGACCTTCATTGAAGCTTGGAAAGCATGAAGAATAGGTTATTGGTGGGATTACCAACTCCTGAAAAAAATCCTGACTAACTGACCTATGATCAACTTCTTTCCTCAGCATGTTAAATCAGGATAAGTCTGGAAACAGCCTTTGCTATCACTGCTCTGTCCTTGTGGTATACATTGTAGCTGAGATACAGATGAAAAATGAAAGCAAAAAAATCATCCATGATAATCCAGGTTCCAGTTATCAAATGTATAGAAATGTACCCAGAACAGCGCTCAGGCTGGGCTAGGAAGAACATCAAAGAGACAAGTTTTTTTTATTAATGTATTGACAAAGGTGAGCAAAGAATGATCAAAATAAAAAGAATATACTACATAAGATGCTGAGGACACGTGCTTCGAAGAGAAACCCAAATGCTGCTACTTACATGGTGATTTTAATTTTAAAAAGATGAGAATCAGGAATATGAACTGTGCTTCCACCAATAATCCATTGCAGTTCTTAAAAATTCCAATGTGGGTTCGGTCCTAGTGTATCATGTACAGTATATATGTTGAGATCACATAGAATAAAATAAAAATTCTGCCCATTTAAAGGAGAATAGCAATAGCAAAAGCACTTAGACTTATGTACCACTTCATAGTGATTTATAGCACTCTCTAAGGGATTTACAAATTTCAGCATGTTGCCCCCAGCAATCTGGGTCTTCATTTTACTGACCTTGGGAGGATGGAAGGCTAAGTCCACTTTGTGCTGGTCAGGATCGAACTCCAGACTGTGGGTTGAGTTAGCCTGCAACACTGCATTCTAACCACTGTAGGGGTGGGTTCTGGATTTTTTAATGATGATTCACTCAGGGATGTGCTTCGGGCACATGTGTGCAATTAATGTGCACTATGTGCACATGCACAGTAGTGAAAAAACCAAGATGGCATAGCCTACAATGCCACCAATAGAACCAGTTCAGAGGCATGGGAGGCTGAGTTACTACCTACTCAACCGAACCAGTCCAAACTGGTAGGAACCCACCTCTGAACCACTGCGTCACCACAATAGCATCACACATCCTTACAAATATCTACCATAGAGGATTAAGGGACAGTTGAGGATTTCTGGAAGAAGGAAGACATTGTCAAAATCATTAGCATGATCACTTTCTTCACTGACCTTGCTACTAATTTTGACAATGTCTTCTTTCTGAAGAACTTTTGAAAGAATATTTGCCTTTGGCAATTCTGGATTAAATTCATATTATTTAATCTTTTGGTTGTGAAGTTATAGAAATGCAACAAGCCAATTAAAAATCTGTATCCTGCACCAGAGGTGGGTTCCTACCAGTTCGCACCTATTCGGTCATCGGCATCTTCATATCCGGTCACATGGGCGGCAAGCCACTCCCATCCAGTCACATAGGCAGCAAGCCACTCCCACAAAGGAGGCCACACCCACAGAGTAGGTTCGAACAATTTTTGAAACCCACCACTGTCCTGCACCAACACATTTTCTTATTAAAGTTGTAATACTTTATTCCCTAAATAACGTTATTGATATTTGCAGCCATATTTAAAGTGTCCTATTTAAAGGGGCTGCATTGCAACCTCCAGGTAGAATTAGCAAGATCTCTTTTCTGACATCACTGAGCAAGGCAACATTTCATTCGGTGCTAGGAAGCCCTCCTTAGCTTACTTTAACTTTTCACACAGCTCCAGAGTCATACAACAGGTGTACTGAAATTGCTGCCCAAAGATATAACAACCCATTTAAGGAGGACACAAGGCATTCCAAAGGTACAATCATCTGCCAAGATGCTATAGGTACCAAAATCAGCCCTTTATGTGGAAAGACATGTGAAGTGCTTCGCTATGGAATATCCCCTTTAGTCCAGCATGTCAAGTTTGATTTATTGAAATCCAGAAAACATTCCTTTATTTCCTGTTTGGATCTCAGATTGTTCTGTTTTGCACTGGACAGCATTACAACTGGAGATTTTGGATTATGGCATAATATTTTGGTTTAGTATTAATTTAATTAGAATGGTCTCTCCTTTGAGAATTAAGATACCTTAGTATTTTTTAATGGAAATTATGGCCTATTATTTTTCAAACCGTGTTGAAGTACCCCTGAGCGTAGCAGGCGGAAATCATTAAATGTTGAAATATATGAAGTACATGTGAATCACTAGTTATTGCTCACACACTTCCCATATTGCGGAAGCAGTTATCATAATTCTCCGATTCACATATTCTATATCTGAAATGTATAGGTAGTCCTTGCCTTACAGCCTGAATTGAATCCCAAATTTATGTTGCTAAATGAGACATTTGTTAAGTGATTTTTGCCCCCATTTTATGATCTTTCTTGCCACAGCTGTTAAGTGAGTCACTGCAGTCGGTAAATTAGTCACCTGGTTGTTAAATGAATCTGGCTTCCCCATTGACTTTGTTTGTCAGAATGTCAGAAAAAAATGATCATATGACCCCGGGACACAGCAACAGTCATAAATATGAACCAGTTGCCAAGCATCTGAATTTTGATCACGCGATCATGGGGATGCTGCAAAGGTCATAACTGTGAAAAATGGTCATAAGTCACTTTTTTTCAAGAGCGTTGTAACTTTGAAATCATTGTAAATCAAGGACTATGTGTACTTGTAATCTGGAATGATCATCTCTCTCCCTTTAAATATAAGCTAACTTCCACAATGCAGCCAGAAATTGTCTTAGAATTATACTGCCTTACCAATCCTGAGTTTATTTTATTTGAAACTCGTGCAACATATTATTTTTTTTAGCGATTCCAAAATGCAGCTTGTGTCCTGTGAGTCTCCAGGTTTGTGTACAACAAAATCCCAAGATTCCCATCTGAAGGCAATTAGCTAATTTAAGCAAACTTAGAAAAATAGAACAAAATGATTGTTCCTAATTCCACTGCTTCCTGGACAAGAAAACTTAAGCAGACTTACATACTAAAATAGAACAAATTGAGTATCTTGCCTTTGTTCCTGTTTGCTCATAGGCTGTATGCAAAAGCCCTTGGAGGAATTTCAAGTAGGTGATTGTTGGTAATCATTTTGTTTAAATGGGCAAAGTTGCACAGAACCTCGGTCTACTAGAAAACAGAATGTTCTCACTCAATTATATTAGCAATCATTATTTCAATGGTGGAAAAGTTCCACAGTAAATAATACAGGCTTTTTATCATGCTGGAGAGAGAGAAAAAAAGAAGAAATAAAATGCTTCTTTTTAAAAATCACAGGAGACTGTAAATAGTCAGAAGGGAGGGAAAGTTGTTCCATTTGCTCACAAACAAGTAAAATTTAGCTATTCTCTTATCCGTGCTATGACTTGATTCTATTGCTAGCCTGGGATAATGCTGCCCCTGTCAAGGAGAGACAGGGAATAAGAGCTCCAGGACAAACTTGTAATCATGATGCTCATATACAGTGCAATTTGCAAATATGTTTTTGAATGACAATTTAAAAGGATATGTGCCGTGATTCATGCTTCCCTCTTTCTTCCCTTCATCGCAGGGGGCCTCTGAATTACACAGTGCGGCTCCCAGTAAAACAGCAAGATTTGATAAGTATTTGTTTCACAGAGAGAGTATTTACTAGGGTCCTTTGGGATATGTCTCTTCTAATTTTTGACATTCTGATTAGGGCTATTCCTGACTAAAGTTGATTGTTTTAATAAATCCTTCCTTTGTCCCTTCTTTTTGTCCATGGAGTAAAATGATATCCCTGGGACTAGATTCTGCTTTCCGTGAGTAGCGCAAATCCTGAATGGCTATGGTTGGGGTTTGGTGGACATACTGCATGGACAAAATGCGTTTAAGTGCTGGATGTTTGGGGCGGGGGAGATTGATTGAAAATAGCTCCATTTTAAGGTGCTTATTCTCTAAGCCATGAATCTATCTTGGAGTTACTGAAAATAGTTTTGGCTGATAGGTGACAAAAGGGGAAAGACTAGTCCATTAAAAGTGTACAGCTAGTCCTCAATTTATAGCAATAGCAATAGCAGTTAGACTTATATACTGCTTCATAGGGCTTTCAGCCCTCTCTAAGCGGTTTACAGAGTCAGCATATTGCCCCCAACAACAATCCGGATCCTCATTTTACCCACCTCGGAAGGATGGAAGGCTGAGTCAACCCTGAGCCGGTGAGATTTGAACAGCCGAACTGCAGAACTGCAATCAGCTGAAGTAGCCTGCAGTGCTGCATTTAACCACTGCGCCATCTCAGCTCTGCCACAGCTGAGCCCAGAATTTCTGTTGCTAAGTGAGAGGTGTGTTAAGTGAATTTTGTCCCCTCCTACAAACTTTCTTGGGATAGTTGTTAAGTGAATCACTGCACTTGTTAAATTAGTAACACGGTTGTTAAGTGAATCTGGCTTCCCCACTGACTTTGCTTGTCCGAAGGTCACAAAAAATGATGACATGAACCTGGGACACTGCAACTATCATAAGTATAAGTCAGTTGTCAAGTAGCTGAATTTTGATCATGTGACTGTGTAAATGTTGCAACCATTACAATAGACAAATTAATAGACATGTTAGACAATAGCCAAGTTAGTTAGTTGATGCTGAATGAATTGGGGAAAGAGAAAGTGTTTACACTCAAGCTATATCCATTTCTGGTCCTGTGCTTATTCAACAGATTGTAGATAATTGTGTTACCAATCATCTTTCATAGGTATAGCTACATACCACTAGGTCAGCCGATAATATACCAACTCACCAGGAAATAACACAGAGCCATGACAGTTAAGATGGCAGCTCTAGAATCTTTATTTGATTGATATAGGGCTTGTGTAGCTTCTGATATCTTTGGCAGCTGTGTGCACTAAAGCATTCCAGGCAATACCATGCAAATGGTAGAAATCTCATACTGAATATGATCAAGCACAAGTAGGAGCATTTAGTCAATTTTATTAAATAATCCTGATTTGGGGGGGGGGGTTAAGTGAGGTTCTCTTTTCCTAGTATGCCAAATGCCTTCCATCTCAGCTATATTAAGTACAGAAGGACCGTCCCATATGTTATTAAAATCTACTAAAACAGTCTATTTCCTGTCATCACTTGCCTTTATTCTGAAATGACTGCTAATGGTATGAGAAAATAATTGGTAAATCCTTAGACTAAAGGTATGGATTTTCCCATATAGATACTCCTCAATTTATGACCACAATTCCGGCCAAAGCTTTAATTGCTCAGTGAGATAGTTGTTAAGTGAGTTTTATCCTATTTTACAACCTTCCTTGCTAGACTTCTTAAGTGAATTGACACAGTTGTTAAATTACTTACACAATAGTTAAGTGAATCTTGCTTCCCCATTGACTGCTTATTAGAAGGTCGCAAAAGGTGATCACGTGACCGTAGGACACTGCAACGTCATAAATGAGAGTCAGTTGCTAAGCATCTGAATTTTGGTTATGTGACCATGGGGAAGCTGCAATGTGAAAAATGGTCATAAGTCATTTTTTTCAGTACTGTTGTAATTTCAAATGGCCACTAACTGAACTGTTGTAAGTCGAGAACTGCCTGCATCTCTAGCATAGTATTGATATCATCAGCATTGTATCTTTCTTGAACAGATCTGTCAGGAAAGAGATGGAAGCATGGTGCTTTAATGGTTTCAGACTTTCCTACACATTTATTCCCACCGTATAAAATAGGAGTTGTCCATTCTGTTCACATATATTCTTTTAATATCTCTGTATAGCTGTTGGATGAATGTAGTTTAGGGCATTCTATCACACAGTTCCCTTTTGATCAATTCAGACACAAAAGTGGCTAGACCAGCATCTGGAAGCAGAAGTAAGCTGGGGTGGGGGGGAGTGGGGAACATATAAATTGGATCCTAACAAGACATGCCACTGGACAGGGGATGGGAAGAAGATAGGAAGACAATCTATCCACAACAAAATTGCACTCAAGTTCTGATCTGTCTTGAGCTTTTTTTAGTAAAGGTCAGAGTTGCAGCACAAATGAATGCTGCTGTTTAGTGGGAGCAAAAATGAATGGGTTATTAAACCCCCCACATGAATACAGATTCAAACCACTGAATGTCCCTGCAGAATTTATTGAGACTAAATTATATAAATATAATCTTTCAGACCAGAGATGTTTTCATCTTCAAGTAAGATGAAGGTAACTATTGCTCCACAAAAGCTTGCAAGTCCATTACTCAGGCAGAAGAAAAATCATTTCTTCCTGCATTGTCCCTCAGTAATAAATGTTAATTAGTTATATTGGGGAAGAAAGTTTAAAGCCAATATCTGATTAACCTAGATTCCGATTAGGGATTTGTGACACTTTGTGGCAACGATGACATGAAATTAACTCTATATATTAGGATTTTGGAAGTTTGGCATTATTTTTCTTTTCCATTTTCCATCTTTCTTGTCTTGGCATGCAGTTTCATTGTGCAACCTCATCTCTCTCTTGCAAAAAATGAATGCTGCATTAGCAGATGGGTTCACTGCACCCTGGTGGCTGAAACTGGGTCCTTTTACCAAGCAAACCAACAAAAATGTAATAATGAAGATTTAAAATTCACCCATGGGACTTGCTCCAACTCGTTTCCTCTAGGGAAGGCAGTTTCCTACCTTATTCACGTTGGACATTATATACCATAAATACTACATAATGCGAGGGAATGCTGAAATACAAACGAAGGGTACTGTTGCAGGATCCAATGTGGGTCAATCACCAGGACCAGAGATTTAGTCTTCCGAGCTTTCGGACTCATGCTGAAGCCCATCCTCACTTTTCTCTAGCAGAATGTGTAGTAGCAGTATGTGTAGTATAGCAGAGTATGTAGTAGCACACACTGCTAGAGAGAAGTTTTCTGAGGATGGGCTCCAGCACAAGTCTGAAAGTTCAGAAGACTAAACTTCTGGTCCCGGTAACCAACCCAGATTGGATTCTGCAAATCTGAAACAGTTGAAACGTTTAGTGTTCAAATGTCATGGTTCTAAAGATTGCATTCATCACTTTACTCCATTGTTTCATTATTTTACCATATTTAACCTGTTACATAGGTCCTTGAGGGAATCCAGGAATTGCACTGAAAAATACTTCTGTGCCATTAATTGAAATACTAAGGATTTGTACTGTATTTACAGGACATTCAAAAATATGGGATTAAACATGAGTAGAGGGTTTATTGGCCACTTCACTTTATGATAACCTTTTTCTCCTATCCTTCTCTCAATGATTGGGTAAGATTTTCCAATAAAAATTGATCACAGGGCCACTGAAACTATAGCATAGAAAATCAATTCTCCTCCTTGGTGTATAGAATTTTAAGATAGTAAGAGGAGCTATTAGACTCTTGTTTATTTTGCTCAACATAGTGATGTCTAATGAAAAATACTAGCCAATTAGAAAAGAATGAAAAGATGAAATGCTTTATTACATGCTTCTTAAACGTAAGCAGATTATAAGGTAGCTTTAGAACTGTTCATAACAATGGGTATTTGGATTCTGTTAAAACATAACTATATATATAACTACATATCTGCCTATTACATTACTATTGGGGAGGGACAAGTAACTTTATACAAAGGGCATACCTATGCACTTTTAGTGTTACCTACAAGCACCCATTGATCAGTACCATGATGCATGGTGGATGTCCGAACATTTGGGCCCTACTGATGATAGTAAGTTTATAGTTCTAATAGAGATTGCAGCAGTGGTGGGTTTCCAAAATTGTTCGAACCTACTCTGTGGGTGTGGCCTCCTTTGTGGGAGTGGCTTGCTGCCCATGTGACCGGATGGGAGTGGTTTGCCACCCATGTGACCGGATATGAAGATGCCGACGACACTTGTCAGAACCACCTTAAATTACCTCACACACAGCACTGGCATGAACAAGAATATGATGTAAACTTGTTTTTTAAAAGGCATCTTTGGTTTGCGTTAAAACAACTTCAACACACGCAATGTTCTGATTGCACCACCAATGCAGTAGTCATCCTTACCTTTCACAGAGGCACTGAGTTTTATAAATATGAGCATGATAGTGTTGAATAATCATATCCAAGGACCAGTGGTGGGTTTCAAAAATTTTTGGAACCTCTTCTGTAGATGTGGCCTGCTTTCCGGGTCCACTGGTGGGACCTCTTCTAACCGGTTTGGTAGATTTGACGAACCACTTCTACCGAATAGGTGCGAACTGGTAGGAACCCACCTCTGGATTGCAGGGTCTTGTTCAAGTAATAGGTTACAAACCTCAAACAGTTTTTTAAATAAGAAAAAAACCTCATTCAATGTTATGTGATCTGAGCAACCAAGACTTGGTGACTGGAATTTTCAGGTTAAGAATCTCAAATCACATAGCTAGGAAGGTTTGCTGCTTGAGACTGCCAGTCAGAAAAGTAACATAGTCTAGACCAGGGGTGTCAAACTGGCAGCTTGCAGGTCGGATGCGTCACTCTCAGGCTACACTCACCCCAACTCTGCAAAGGGGGAAAACATCATGAAACGTCAAATGACGGCAATGTGATACCGCAAGTTTGATACCCGTGGTCTCCAACCTTGACAACTTTAAGACTTGACAACTCTCAGAATTCCCTAGCCAGCCATACTGGCTGAAAAATTTGGAGAGTTAAAGTACACAAGTCTTAAAGTTGCTAAGTTGGGGACCCCTGGATCTAGAATCAGGGGTGTCAAACTGGTGGCCCGCGGACTGGATGCGTCACATGCAGACCACACCCACCCTGGCTCTGCATAGGCAAAAAATATCACGATACGTGGCAATATGTCACATGACGCAATCGAGTTTGATACCCGTGATCTAGATCAATGTTTCACATCCTTAAAAGAGCCGAGGTGGCACAGTGGTTAGGGTGCAGTACTGCAGGCCACTTCAGCTGACTGTGATCTGCAGTTCAGCGGTTCAAATCTCACCGGCTCAAGGTCGACTCAGCTTTCCATCCTTCCGAGGTGGGTGAAATGAGGACCCAGACTGTGGGGGCGAGTTGCTGACTCAATTTGCTAAAAGAATTTGTAAACCGCTTAGAGAGGGCTGAAAGCCCTATGAAGCGGTATATAAGTCTAATAAATAAATAAATAGATAGATGATAGATAGATGATAGATAGATAGATAGATAGATAGATAGATAGATAGATAGATAGATAGATAGATAGATAGATAGATAGATAGATAAATCCTTGCTAACTTTAAGAAGTGTGGACTTCAATTCCCAGAATTCTGCAGCCAGGAAAGCAAGTTTACTTCCAATAAACTATAGTCTTTCCCCTTTTGTCACATACCAGCCTGTTATCCTTGTTCTGTCACATGTTCATTCGAGTTAAATATATATATATATATATATATATATATATATATATATATATATATATATATATATATATATATATATATATATATATATATATATATATATATATATATATATATATATATATATATATATATATATATATATATATATATATATTTTAAAAAGCATTGTAGCTTTAAGCCAAGCAGAATCCATATAACTTTGTATCCCACCACTGTTATCAGAAAGTAAGGATAATACCATGTACCAGAGAGGTGACTTATTATTTAGAATGCTTCACACCATCACAACACTTTGCAAAGTTTTGAGAGAATTAAAGGAGGATTGTGCTGATCAGCATCTTCATCCATGGAAGATCCCGGTTCAACTTCCAGGCAGTTGGAGTCTGCATTTCGCTGGGCAATCAACCTTCCTTCCTACAGCTGAGAAGAACAAATGGCATCTCCCTCTTTAAAACTGTACTTCCTAGCAACATGTTTGAAGCTACAGCTGCCTGATATGGCTAATGAATTTTACAATCAAAAGCTAAAGTGAATTAGCTGTAGCAGATGTTTTTTCTCTGGGAACCACCAGACCTTTCTGGCCACTCATTTATCCTTCAAGAGGATAAAACTTTGCACTTCTATTATGTGCTTTCATTGGAGCATTGCACAACTTTATCAAACTTTTTTTTCTTTTTAATCCTAGAAACTGAATTAATTTCCAGCAAAGTTTTTTTAAAAATATGTGTCTCCCTTTAATCACATTTCCTGGGGAACATGTGTACTGTAAGGTTGGAGAGCAGATTATGGCTTTTCAGAAAGACATTTTCAAAAGAAACCTGCCTTCTCACTCCCAAAGCCCCCATCTGAAGGTCCCCTGGTTTTGTGAAGAGGAAAAAATTAATTACTATTTTAATAATGAAGCCAAGCCTGCTGAAAATCCTCTTAGAGAATAGCTGGGTGATGTAATGGCTAGCAGGGGGGATATTGAAAACACTGACCACACAGTCTGCCTTTCGCTTTTTCTATTCAATCCCTGTAAGATGATACGGACTGCTGGACTGCACATTAGGGAATTAAAAGCATAACATTGCCTGCTTGGAAAAAGAGGTGATACAGAGATAGCAGGTCACTCTAATATTAACATGTGCTTTAACCTTTCAAGTGACCTGCTGTCATCGGAAAGGGGCACAGCGGGAGGGAAGAGCGAGGAAGACAATGATTTAGTCAGGAGTATATGTAGATGAAGAAGAGACACACACACCCCTCAAGTGTGTGTTGGGGGTGTATTTATTTACTTTGCTCATTGTCAAATTCTCCTATACCAATAGAAGAGCAACACTTTAAAAACAAAAACTAAATCAATGATTCACTTGAAAGTCGAATTGTCTAGATATCTTAAAGCCATGTGGTCCATTATACAGAAACGTAACAGCTTTGCAACAGCTTTGTTTCCCCATGCCATCCGTCTGGTAAACTTGCAAGATTCATTTTTCTCGCCATGTACATGTATATATCCGAACTGGACCGTGTTGTTTCTCTGTGCCATATAATATTTGTGGGTATATGCATAATTTTGTATTTATTTGTTTGTTTGTTTATCATGTGTATGTGGTGGATACTGGAGGGGATCACCCTTTGAGAGCTGTATCCAATGGAATTTCATTTTAATGTATGCCTATAAAGTGTACATTCAAAGTGACAATAAAATTATTCTAAGTTCTAATCATCTTTAATCATAGCACTTATGCTATGGTTCAAGTGCGTGTGCGTGTGCGTGTGTGTCAGAGGTGGGTTCCTACTAGTTTGCACCTATTCGGTAGAACCAGTTCGTCAAATCTACCGAACCGGTTAGAAGAGTTTCCACCAGTGGACCGGGAAAGCAGGCCACACCTACAGAAGAGGTTCCAAAAATTTTTGAAACCCACCACTGGTCCTTGGATATGATTATTCTACACTATCATGCTCATATTTATAAAACTCAGTGCCTCTGTGAAAGGTAAGGATGACTACTGCGTTTGTGGTGCAATCAGAACATTGCGTGTGTTGAAGTTGTTTTAACGCAAACCAAAGATGCCTTTTAAAAAACAAGTTTACATCATATTCTTATGCATGCCAGTGCTGTGTGTGAGATAATTTAAGGTGGTTCTGACAAGTGTCGTCGGCATCTTCATATCCGGTCAATGGGTGGCAAGCCACTCCCACAAAGGAGGCCACACCCACAGAGTAGGTTCGAACAATTTTTGAAACCCACCACTGGTGTGTGTGTATCTGTGCCTGGATTTAATTGTGAGTGTGATTTGTGAAATTTGTGTCTAGTATCCGCAAATCAAAAACTTTTCTTGCAAGTTCCGAGCAGGCAGTCGGAACAAACAGCTTCTGGCTCCACAAATCTTTTCTTATAATTC
Organism: Thamnophis sirtalis; assembly: GCF_051295495.1. Classification (NCBI taxonomy): domain Eukaryota; kingdom Metazoa; phylum Chordata; class Lepidosauria; order Squamata; family Natricidae; genus Thamnophis; species Thamnophis sirtalis. The sequence goes on from NW_028261382.1 coordinate 163,734,956, forward strand.
TACTGCAATCATAATCCTAGAACAATGGTCCTCTTTTTCTGTTTGAGGATTAGAAGTATCTGTGTCTTTATTTGGTATTTCTTGTTCTTCAGCTTTAGAAGCCACTGACCACTGTAACCTTCTATTTTTAATAAACCATTAGATACATAAAAAGAAGAAGTTCAACATATGACAATACAGCAATGAAGTACTTAGGACCAATCTACACACTGATTCCAAGTAGCAGTTTCAGGTGAAAGGAAGAGTCTATCAACTAACCTAATACTTTTTCCCCCAGCTCTCCTTTTTAATGAAATGAGAGTCACAAAGAATATCTCTTAGTTTCAGTTCCGCTAAATTTATGTATGAATTGGTGAACTAGATAGCATTACAGTGCAACCTCAAAACTATCATGCAACATTCAAGTGCAAAGAAAAAATGAATCCTGCTACTGATTCTGAAAAGAAACTGCATTTCTAGTTTCTGTCCATGAAGAGTTGGGGAGGAAACATGTTTTGATCTTTGCTTCAAGCATCAAAATATCATGGGCTATCTCTGGAGACCAATTCTCCACATATAGTCAATTAGGATGGGCTCAAATAATAATGGTTGGTGGCAATCAGCCAGATGTTTGCACTAGTTTGGCCATCTATAAAGTTCTGCCCAAGATTTTTAGGCCTTTTGTTTCCTTTTTAGCTTTTTTAATTATCTCTTTTGAATGGTATGTAGATGTTATTTATCTCTATGTGTCTGTTGATGACTGATTTGTCTGAGTGTCAGGTTTCCAAGAATTCTCCAGCATTATTGGACTTAGTTTGGTCTAGGATGCTCATAGTTTCCTTACCAGCAATCAACACCTAGATAAGCAGAGATTACCACCAGGATGAATGCCAGACCAATAATCAAAAAGTAAACAATACCCCAGTCAAGAAACTATCAGCTTAAACAACCAATCAAACAGTAAATAACAGCCTAATCAAAGAATTACCTACAAACTCCCACCAACATTGATAGAGCAAGCCACTTGCATATAAACAGAGGGCAAACCCCCTCCCTTCTAATACTGATGATGCTGTTTATCTGGGTAATGAAACATCTGCAAGAAAACAACATAGCTCAGAGAGCATCAAGGACACCACAGCTTTTAGAGAACTGATTCTTTACTTTGACAAAGAAGAAAATGTATGAAATTCCAAGTCAGCCCTAACTTTTATCCATACCTCCAAAACTACTCATATGCTGTGATTGGTTTTGCTTTAGTAATGGTACTATATCCATTTAGGCCTCAAATATCAGCTCCCTGACGGATTCAAGTAGAATTTAACCTGAGACCATCAAACAGCCCCATAATTTAAAAACAAAACAAAACACATTCTGGAGCAGTATCAGGGCCTGAAGTGGCACTTACAGTTGATGAAAGCTACTGGGATACCAGCCACATGAGGCAAAATCAATATTCTCAGTGAATTATTGTGATAAATCCTTGGAACAGCACCCTAGATTAGAATGAATTCTGTAGGATCATAAGGTTCATCCTAGGCCTGGTCCAGTGGTGGGTTTCTATTTTTTTCCTACTGGTTTTCTCGTGCGTGCGTGTGGTGCTTCTGTGCATGCGCAGAAGCATCTGGGCGGGTGGGCGGAGCCTCCACCCAATCCAGACCGAACCGGGAACAACCCACCTCTCACCTGGTCCTTTCCCTCTTGATATATTACCATATGGTTAAAGGGGTACAGTGGCTCAGTGGCTTAATGATACTGGAGATGGTCTTTGCTCCAATGATTCAAATCCTAGGACTGCATGGTGGGGTGAGCTCCCTCAGTTTCTCCCCACCTAGCAGTTTGAAAACATGTTACATGCAAGTAGATAAATAGGTACCACTTTTGTGGGAAAACAAGCCAGCACTTTGTGCAGACAGAATCCTGCTGGTGCTGGACCTTTCCAGTTGTGAATCCTGTTTGCAAGGTGACTTCGGTCAATGGGGAGGGCCCCAGATGATGCTGTTCATCTTTCTTTCTGCTGCAGAGTAGCTTGCCCCTGTGATGCACCTTGGGAAGCATACAAGAATGAACCAAATGTCTTCCCATTCAAAGTAGTACCTATTTATCTACTTTTATGTAACTGCTAGATGGACAGAAGCTGAGGGGAGTGACAGGAGCTTACCCTACCATGCAGTGCTAGGACTCAAACCGCTGGAGAAAAGACCATCTCCAGTATCATTGAGCCACTGGAGGGGGAGGGCCCCAGAGGATGCTGCAGGATGCTGTTCATTTTCTTTCTGGTGCAGAATAGCTTGTCCTATCTTGGGAAGCATGTAAGCGTGAACCTAATGGGCTAGCAGTCTTAGGCAACCAAACTACAACTCTCCAATGGCATTGAAGTCTCCTGGCTAATGCAATATTGCCATACTAAATAAATGTTAAATAAATGCTAAATAAATGAAACCTTATGGTTCATTCTGCTCCATAAGAGGACTGGTCTAGCTTGCTCTCACTACACAATTCATCACAATCTTATAGAGGAGATTTAAGATTGAAAACTGACATAGCAATTCATGATATTGCCCTATCACCATGAACTTTAAAAATCTAACACGTGTTAATTTGCCCAGGGAATTGTCCATGTTTGGGTATAGTGGATAAGTAAATTAGAAACATTGGACAGACCTGCTTGAAGAAATGCAAGCAATAGTTATTTATTCATCACAATTGAATCCCTCCTTTTTCTAAGCAGTGCTTAGTGGGTTGGTGAGGGAGAAAGGGAAATCAATTATTTTTCTCACTATTCAGTTAGCCAATGTTTTACTCAATCTGTGCATCAAGATGACTTGCCACTAATGAAACAAATAAAATAAAATCAACAAGAACTCTAGCAACTGTAAGCATCATCAGATTTACAGTAGCTCATGGATACTTCAGCTCAATAAATTCAGTAATGCAATCACATGGAAACTGCGGACTTAGTTCTGTGCAATATCTTGATGAGGATCACTAATTCTTGGGCATTTCTATATAAAAAATGGACACACTTTTGTTCATTCCTGTAAATTATATTTCATAAAAATAGCATTCAATCAAGACTTCCTGAGACCTGGATCTGTTTTCTTGAAGATTAACCATAACCCTTAATTCAAACATAAATCTGAGTTAACAAACATTTGAATGAGTTACAAGGTATGTCATCATAATGGCAAAAATATGAAACAAATGAGCAAAATGGTGAATCCTAAGTAGTACTTTCTGCTCCATTTTCTCTTTAAAATAAAATACGGTGAAATGTAACATCTGGGATGAAAATTAGTTCTCAATGGAAGGACAAAAATTACCAACAAAAATGGATATATTATATTTTAAGTTCAAGAGATGATACCGCTATATATGCATGTGTATGAGCTCACATCTTGAGCTTAAAAATGCTACAAATGAACACAGATTGAAAATTAGAATGCACTAATGGGATAAGGATAATTTTTTCAGTTAAGATTATGAATTTTGTGACAGTTCAATTGCTTTGATATCAATATGGCTTTTTTTAATGAATTCCAGCAGGTGAATTTAAAAAATGCTCTCATAAAATATAATGATAATTATGCAAGTTAATGCTAGCCTCAGGTTACAAATGTACATTTTCTATTTCTAAAAATGTTTAAAAGCCTTTAAAAAGTACTAGATATTGCTAATATCCCAAATGTATTGCACGCATTTATACAAAAGTTAATGTTATCCGTTGGTTACAGCTAATACACTCCATTGCTAATTCATGCCCATTTTCTCCTGCAGTATAGCTAAATGCGTGGAATTCAATTTTATTTCTACAGGCAAATATAATGTATTAGTGCTGTTGAAATTCATTTGAATAATACACAATGGTTTTCCAGTAAAGGGTTTCATTTTGGAAGTGAGCTTCATAATACCACTGTTTCTTCCACTTTTCTTTCTGCTGGGTTATCATTATTGAAATTCCATTGCAAAGAAGTTGGGAAACTCACTGGGTATTGGACGTTAGTCTCAAAATAACATTTCATTTCCTGAAACAGTAAAGGCAAAGGATAGAGCCTCTTTCAGGGAGGTTATTTGTAAGCCCAGGTAGTATCTTTCAACATTTCAACCAGTGGTGGGATTCGGCCAGTTCGCTCCTATTCGGGAAAACTGATTATTAACTTTCTAAGCAGTTCGGAGAACCGGTTGTTAGAAGAAATCTCATTTGTTTTTTTCTACTTTACAGGGCTAATCCTGTAAGGAAGCAGGAAGGAAACATTCTGGTGTTGTTTCTAGCCTAATCTTTATTGCCTTGCTTACAGAAACTGCCTCTCCGGTTAACCCTTATTACATTATAACAGCTAAGGTGAAGCGCCCATTGAGGTGAGTGATGTTGAGTTAGCCATGCCCACTCAGTCACGTGACCACTGAACCCCACCTACCCAGCTGGTCATTAGGCCAGAGAACCGGTTGTTAATTTATTTGAATGCCACCACTGCCTCCCGAGTCCCAGCTGATCGGGACGAAGTGGGGATATTGCAGCAACCTTCCCCTGGAGTGGGAAAGAAATGGAGATTTTACAGTATCCTTCCCCTGCTGTGCCCACCAAACCATGCTCACCAAGCCATGCCACACCCACCAAGTCACACCCACAGAACCGGTAGTAAAAAAAATAATAATCCTACTTCAGACCCTTCACATCTTGGACATAAACTGTTTCAACTTCACTCCTCAGGATGCTGCTACAGGCAGTTGCTTACCAAAACAACTAGACACAAAGACAGTTTTCCCCCCTGTGTCACCACTCTGCTAACACCTAATTCCCACAGAACTGTCTTATGCCTACGGATATCTAACCATGTAGTAGAGCTATATTGCTGTTATCTTTTTCATCTTCTCATCTTTCCCATCTTCTCATCTTTCTCATCTTCTCATCTTTCCTTCTCAAATTGGTATGATGTATCATTTGAGATTTGTATCTTATGATTTATGATTGTATCTTTTGATCAATCTATGATCAATGTTCTATGACTTACCATTTTGTTGCTTATGCACCAAAGACAAATTCCTTGGGTGCCCAATCAACCTGGGTCAATAAAGAATTTTGCTATCATTTAAGCCATTCGATTGTAATTCTCAACAATGAAGCCCCTACATCATTAAGCAGAGATCTTTGTGCACCCAAAAGACTCTCTTTCTTGGTATGGAAAGGTGTACATTATTCCTTCATCATGCTATTTTAGTGCTGTTTCCAAGACTTCTTCTGAAATGACACAGGTTTTTTTGTCTAGATTTCTAGTGCCTAGATTCTGAATATTATGTATGTGAATATAATGATTCTATATATTATATATCAGGCTCCCTGCCCCTAATTAAAGCCTTCTAATTAAAAAATAAAATAGCAACCTTTGTATAAACTTTAGGTGTAATATTTATGATCAAAAATATATCTGGGCCCCAAATAACATTCTTTAAAAATTTTAAATTGTTGGTGTCTGCAATCCAGTACTTTGCTTAAAATATGCCTGCCTCCACAATAGAAAGCTAAGGTGTTTGAATAATTGGAGAGCAAATGGTCCATTATGGCAACTGTTGCAAAAAATTACATGGTCATTGCCTCAAAAACTGGAAACTCCAAGCCAAAAGTTAATAATATTGACCCATTGTGTTTGGGTCAATGTTTAATTTTATTCTTTCAAACAAAGTATGAATGCTTTGTTTGAAAGAATGCCATAATGGTCCTTTATCAGTTAGTCAATCTTTATTGTCATCTCAGACCAATACAAGAAATATATTCATAAATGACCTATGCCCATTTTGAACAGTCTGGTTTTAAAAACCAATAAATAAAAATTAATTACCAAGGTAAAAATACATCTATGAAGTGACATAACTAGAATTCACAAGTAAAATCAAAGAGAGGTAATCTAACAATAGATTGTTAATGTGGTGTCTAACATTGCATAAAATATGGCAACATCTAAAATACACCTAAATAGCAGAAGCATGAACTGTCAAGGCTGATTCTACACACTTCAGCATGAAACCTAGTGGTGCGTGCTGAAAGAAATGGGAGTTCATCTATAAGTAGCATCTCACCACATAAGTTCAGGATATCTGCCAATCAAAAAGACAATAAACCTGGTTGAATGCCTCTATAAAAGAATCAACAAGAACTACATGTTCCATGTTGTCCATCTCTCCAGAATCATAGGCACGGAGCCTTCCAGTCAATGTCATATATACTGCATATTCCAAGAAAACAATATGATAAAGTGCCTGAGATTATGCTATGACAAGCCAGGAAAACATTCTTGGAAAACAAAAATCCTTTTTTTTTTTTTTTTTGCTCAATTCATGGCAAGGAAACTTGGTGATACAGAGCCAAAAAATTTTAAGCAAAATCAATAAGATTTTTTCCATGAGTATTCCCAAGTGTATCATTGTCCACAGATGTTGGCCAAAAATGTCCACATAGTAAAATAAGTTTAGTACAATTCATATGTGACAGAATTCATGCCTTATCTATCTGGTGATGTTCTCAATGCAAATGTATGTATGTATGTATGTATGTATGTATGTATGTATGTATGTATGTATGTATGTAATGTGGGATTCGGTGGCTCAGTGGCTAAGATGCTGAGCTTGTTGATCAGAAAGGTTGGCAGTTCAAATCCCTAGTGCCGCGGAATGGAGTGAGCTCCCATTACTTGTCCCAGCTTCTGCCAACCTAGCAATAGCAGTAGCAATATAGCAATAGCAGTAGACTTATATACCGCTTCATAGGCCTTTCAGGCCTCTCTAAGCGGTTTACAGAGAGTCAGCATATTGCCCCCAACAATCTGGGTCCTCATTTTACCCACCTCGGAAGGATGGAAGGCTGAGTCAACCCTGAGCCGGTGAGATTTGAACCGCTGACCTGCTGATCTAGCAGTAGCCTGCAGTGCTGCATTTAACCACTGCGCCACCTTGGCTCGAAAGCATGTAAAAATGCAAGTAGAAAAATAGGAACCACCTTTGTTGGAAAGATAACAACGTTCCTTGCACCTTCGGTGTTTAGTCATGCCAGTCACATGACCATGGACAGTGCTGGCTCTTTAGCTTTGAAACGGAGATGAGCACCGCCCCCTAGAGTCGGGAACGACTAGCACGTATGTGCGAGGGCAACCTTTACACACACACAGACACACACACACACACACACACACCAGAGATCAACTATTCCAATAGAGTAATTTCAAGTTTTTAATAGCTTTTCTGATGGGTTTACTCAGAAAATGAACCACTATCAATAATAAAAGCCTTTAAGCTTCTGAACTGCAGTATGTTTACTGTACAATAAAGTATGATTACTCAGAATATTCTTTATTGGGACTTGCCAATTAAGAGGCTTCTACGTATTCCAGGTTTTAATAGAGTCCAAAGACATTTTAACATTGTTTTATTACAATTTACTGATATAGATTTAGCTCTTGCTGGTTTTATTGCTCTTCTATTGTTTCTTGAACTTGGAGATGGATATACAGCAGTTTTAAACTACTGTTCCACTATTACTGTGGATTAGTTTCTGAAGTTGTCATTGTCAGGGTTGTTATTGGCATTTATGGATGCCAAGGTAGAAAGGGGTTACCTATACAGGTAGTCCTCAACTTACGACAGTAATTGAGCCCAAAATTTATGTTGCTAAGTGAGACATTTGTTAAGTGAATTTTGCCCCATTGTATGGCCTTTTTGCTACATTTGTTTAGTGAGTCGTGGCAGTTGTTAAGTTAAGAACATGGTTGTTAAGTGAATCTGATCCCATAGGATACTATAACCATCATAAATATGAATCAGTTGCCAAACACCTGAATTTTGTTCATGTGACCATGAGGATGCTGCAATGGTCTTAAGTGTGAAAAGTGATAACAAGTCACTTTTTTTCAGCGTCATTGTAACTTTGCACAGTCACTAAATGAATGGTTGTAAGCCAAGGACTATCTGTATTATGGAAAAAAGCTCAACATTGAAAAATGGATGACAAACCGGGAAGTAGATTGAAAGCAACTCAGGTTAGATCTAAAGAATATTAGTCATAAGAATAAAGCCGAACCAAAGGAAAAGTTATTATATAAGCAAAGCTCCATTTCCTATAGAGAAGGATCCAATGGTCTTTTCTTTTTTAGATAACTGCACTTGCAAACACCAGACAAACCAGGCAAAGCAACTCTTGAGGAATGAACTAGGTATCAAGGAACCAGTACAAATTTACAGTACAGATCCAGTACAGGATCCTAGGGATTATGTGCGCAAGGACCTGTGTTTTAGACCCATGTCCCTCCTGGCTTGTGAAAGCTTTCCAGGAGGTGACAGGGGGTGGTGGCCTCTGGCAGTGTTTAATGCTTCCCTACAGGAGGGGGCAGTGCCCCAGGACTTTAAAAGAGGTTGTGGTCCACCCTCTTCTTAAGAAGCCATCACTGGACTCCACCCAGTTAGATAATTTCCAACCTGTCTACAATCTTCCCTTTTTGGGAAAGGTTGTTGAGAAGGTGATTGTGCAGCAGCTCCAGAGGTTTCTGGATGAAATAAATTATCTTGACCCCTAGGTCAAGTTAGGATTCAGGCCTGAATTTGGGACAGAAACAGCATTGGCTGCACTTTTGGATTATCTCTGGCGGGGGTGGGATGGGGGTAGTGCATCCATCCTTACTCTACTTGACCTCTCAGCAGCTTTTGATACCATTGACCATGGTATTCTCCTGGAATGACTTTGGGGGATGGAAGTAGGAGGCCTTGTGCTGTCCTGGTTCACTTCCTTCCTCTGCGGCTGCTCTCAGTCAGTGTTGATAGGAGGCGAGAGATCCAGTCCTCACCCATTGCTTTGCGGGGTTACTTGGTACTCTCTCCGCTCCTGTTCAACATTTATATGAAGCCTCTGGCTGATATCATCCATCACCATGGACTGAGGTATCATCAATATGCTGATACTCAGCTCTATGTCTCAGTCCATGGTGATGTAAGTGATGCCATGTCCTTCCTCTCACAGTGCCTGGAGGTTGTTAGGGGCTGGATGGGGAGCAACCCTGACAAAACCAAGTGGATTTGGGTTTGGGGTTCCGTGGCTCAGAGGGAACTTGCCATCTTTGGCCTTGGATGGGGTTGCACTATCCCAAAAAGACCCTGTGTGTAATTTGGGAGTTCTCCTGGACTCACAACTCCTGCTGAAGAGCAGGTGATGGTCATGGCTAGGAGGTCCTTTGTGCAACAGTGGGTTGTGCACCAGTTACGCCCTTTCCTGGACCGACAACCCTTACTCACAGTCACTCATGCCGTAGTCACTTCCCATCTTGACTATTGCAACACTCTTTATATGGGTCTGCCCTTGAAGAGCATCCAGAAGCTCCAGTTGGTGCAAAATGCAGCAGCCTGCATGGTATTGTGCAAATTTAAGTGTGCACATGTATCACCTCTCTTGCGGGAGCTGCATTGGCTGCCAATTTGTTTCTGGGTACAATTCAAGGTGCGGGTTGTCACCGTTAAAGCTCTTCATAGCTTGGGATCAGGTTATTTGAGGGACTGTCTCTTGCCAGTCACATCTTCCTGACCCATCAGAGCATCATTACCCCGTAGATTAGAATGGTCCTCACTCTAATACTCTTCCGGAAGGTGCTGAAGACCTGGTTCTGCCAGCAGACATGGGGAACCCAGAGCGGAATGGAGCCCATTAAATGGCTCATCAGATCTGCTGTTGCCTGGTGGGGTGTGGGGGTGTGATTTTATTATATTATACTATATTAATTTATTTGATTCTTCTTAGTAGTTTTTATTGTTTTAAATGTGGTTTTATATTTGGTAAGCCACCTTGAGTTGCCATGGGTAAATAGGTGGCAATATAAATTCAATAAATAAACAAATGAATTCCTGCCACAAGCATACCAGTAAAATAATTCCACCTATTATTAAATTGACCTCAAAATTCTCCTTTGAAAGTCAATTGGTCATGACTGAAATTGTATTGATGTGTACCAATCTCATGGGCATTTCTTGAGAATTCATGGCACCTATGTAACCCTGAGCTTCTTTGGAAGTCTCCTGCATCCTTGGACCCTTTTTCTGTTTTACTTTGCATTGTCCTGTTTGTTAATAGAACAGATTAACAGAGTTAGAAGGGACCTTGGAGGTCTTCTAGCCCAATCTCCTGGTCTACCTGAGTTCTACTAAGGATTTGCAATCAACCCATAGAAACAGCTTCTGAGAAAGTCCAGTTAATCTAGTATTATCTTCTATATGAGCCTCAGTGGTTAGAGTGCAGTATTGCAGGCTACTTCTGCTGACTGCCAGCTGACTACACTTTGCAAGTTCGACTCTCACCAGACTCATGGTTGACTCGGCCTTCCATCCTTCTGAGATGGGTAAAATGAGGATCCAGATTGTTGGGGGGCAATATGCTGACTCTGTAAACTGCTTAGAGAGGGCTGTAAAGCACTGTAAAGTGGTATATAAGTGTAGGTGCTATTGCTATAATGGCAGGAACTTGATAGACTTCTTTTCTAATATCTACATCACTTGTCTTGGACTAAGTCTCTGTTTCTGAAACCAAAACACAGAGACAGGTTATGAAGCCAAATGCTCCTGTTAGTTGAAAGGGAAGGAGGCAAGTAGGCAGATAGCAACCAAAAAAAAAGGCAACCAACCGAAAACAGATTAAACTCTTTGACAAAGGGCTTAAGACAGCAAGTGAATATGGAGAGCACATTCTGTGGCTGCAAAAATAGTTGACATATTAAAAATTTATACAAAAGGAGGCTCAGTGTAGTGGTTAGAGGCACTGGGCTAGAAATGAGGAAATCTAAGAATTCCAGTCCTGCTTTAGGCACAAAGCCAGCTGGATGACTTTGGAACTAGTTCCAGGAAGAAAGCAATGGCAAAATCACATCTGAAAATGTTGCCCAGAAAATTGCATGGACTTGTCCATGTAATTAACAGGAGCAGGAATTCCTTCTTTTGATTATATATCAACTTAATGGCCGTGGCTTCTGCCTGTACTACTATTGTTTCAGCTTACTGAACAGATTGAGAATTTTCTCTCAGGGATCTTCAGCTTCCTCTCTTTCTGCACTTAATCGGGGAAGAACTTTGGTACCTTAGTGACTTTCCTGAGCATTTCTCTGTGATAGCAGCTGTGTCCAACATTCAGGCAATGGAAGAAGACTCACTAATTATTTCAAGGTTTACCTATCTCCATCTGTGTGGTACCTAACTTTTGGGGAAACTAACTTTTGAGGCTAATACAAGAGCTAAATTGCTGAAATGGGGCGGGGGCTCTGTTGAGATTTTTGACATACCTCACTCTCTAATGCTGGACATTATCTTATTATTGGGTGATTAAACTGCTATCTTTCATTTCACCCTGGAAAATACTACATGCACAATCATTTCTGGGAATTCTGTTTAATGCTACCACAGCCTACTTGTTAGATGAACATTTCAATTTCCTTTAAGAAAAATTTTTTATATGCAAGTCATTGCAATAAAAGAGACAAGAATCACCTGGTTTATATTATTATTATGTGGTTAATCTTTGGTGAGATTCACAGCCTTCAGGGCTGGTTGGTAGCTCAACACTCGAGTCCTAACCAAGGACCTAGGAACTGTTAAGGTAACATCGGAGGATATAAGTTCTTCCAAGTAGGATGGTTTTTTGTAGAATCAGAATATTCAAGTCAGGTAAATTTAGAATTTCCAAATAGCAAGGTAGCTCTTTGGGTATTGCTCCAAGGGCTCCAATTACAATTGGGACAACACATGATTTCTTTTTCCACAGTCGCTCAACTTCAGTTTGCAAGTCCTGGTACTTTATGATTTTTTCTTGCTGTTTATCTTCAATTCGTGCATCACCAGGTATTGCAATGTCAATGAACCATACTTTCTTCTTTTCGACTATTGTTATGTCGGGTATGTTGTAGGCCAAGTGCCTGTCAGTCTGAATTCTGAAGTCCCACAAGATCTTGACTTTCTCATTCTCTAAAACCTTCTCAACCTGATGGTCCCAGTGGTTTTTGCTGTACTCAGATCCAAACTTTTGACACAATTCCCAGTGAATGATCTTAGCAACTCGGTCATGGCATTGTAGGTAGTCAGTTTGTGAAATTTTGCTGCACCCACTGATCAAGTGGTCATTTCTCATTACAAAGGCAACATTTGCTGTTGGTGGTAACATGTTGAATTTTTGCCTTCATGCAGTTTGTGGCTAAGGCTTGTTCTTGAGCTGCCAAAATAAAGCCTTCTGTTTCTTTTTTCAGTACTTCTGATCTTAACCAGTTCCAAGTTAGTTTTTGGTCAGCTTTGCCTTCAATACTTTTCAAGTATTGGCCATGCATAGCTTTGTTTTTCCAATTTTCAGCTCGCTTCTCAATTACTTCTTTCTTATATTCAGCTTTTAACTTAGTTATCTTCAAAAGGCCTCCTTTATTTACTTCCTTAATCATTGGTTCTTCACTTTTTTGGATGTAATCCTTCAAGCTGTGTCTTTCTTCTTCCACAGTCTGCTTTACTTCTAGCAGTCCTCGACCACCCTCTGTTCTTGGTAGATATAATTGGTCAACATCACTTTTAGGGTGCAGGGCATGATTCATTGTGATAAGCTTCCTTGTTTTTCTGTCCATATTGTCCAACTCCAACTGGGTCCAGTCAATTATTCCTGCAGAGTATCGGGTCACAGGTATAGCCCAGGTATTTATTGCTTTTATGATGTTTCCTCCACTCAATTTGGACTTTAATATTTTGCGAATTCATCAAATGTACTTGGCTGAGGTTAATTCCTTGAATTATTATGCATTAAGTCAGAGGCCTCTAAAATCCCCAAGTACTTGTAGCCTTCTTCTGGTTTTACTGCCTTTATCGTTTCTTCATTCTCAAGTTCTATTCCATCATCTTCTATGACCTTACCTGCTTTGGTTGCTATTGTTGCACATTTGTTAACTCCAAACTGCATAGCAGTGTCTAGGCTAAATTCTTTTATGCTTTCAATTAATAAATTCAGTTCAGCTTTTGTTTTACCAAACAGCTTCAAATCATCCATGTACACCATGTGAAATTTTCAGTCCTTCCTTTGCAAGTTCGTATCCACAGTTTGCCTTCTTCAAAATGGTTGTCAGTGGTAGCATTGAGAGTATAAAAAGTAGGGATGAAAGGGTATCAGCCTGAAAAATGCCTTGTTTAACTTCAACTTCACCCAGTTCTTCTCCTCCATCATCATCATCATCATCATCATCATCATCATCATATACTTTATTCATTAAACATGAAACTCAGTCAACTGAACATTCAAAAATGCATCACAAATACCATTAACTGGTGCTAATGGTTGATATGGGTTGCTGCCAGTGTCCTGGGAATCAACCAAGCATCTTCCTAAGATGTATGATGCTCCAAGTAGCACAGTGTTTGCAGTTCCACTGGTGTTATTGCAGGAAGCTTCAATTTCTTAATGTGTTTTATAAAATTCTTGGACATGGTACCAAGTGCCCTGATGACAATTTGTATTACTGTTTTTGGTTTTTTAATAATAATAATAATAATAATAATAATAATAATAATAATAATATTTTATTTTATGCTGTTTTAATATTATAATTTTTGCACAAATTCCACAGTAGCACAAATGATCCATTGGAATTTGTGCAAAAATTATAATATTAAAACAGCAACAAACTGGTGGGAACATCAGCCTGAAAAAGTCACCGAAAATCAGATGGTCAAGATCTTGTGAGATTTCCGTATACAAACCGACAAAATACTGGCGCATAATACACCAGACATCACACTGGTTGAGAAAAATAAGGTCACAATCATAGACATCGCAATACCAGGTGATAGCAGGGTCTCCGAGAAGGAACATGAAAAAATCGCAAGATACCAGGACTTAAAAATCGAAATTCAACGACTATGGCACAAACCAGCAGTGATAATTCCAGTGGTAATTGGCACACTGGGTGCTATTCCAAAAGCACTGGAATTACATTTAAAACAGTTAAAAATTGACAAAATCACCATCAGTCAAATGCAAAAAGCCGCACTGCTTGGATCTGCACGGATATTAAGAAAATACGTTACGACGTCCTAGGCCCCTGGGTGGGGCCCGACTAGTAACCAATGCCAACTCCGGCGAAACAACTGGCCGCTGTGATACAATTGTATAATAATAATAATAAACTGACTACCTACGATGCCATGACCGCATTGCTAAGATCATTCACTGGAAATTCTGCCAGAAGTTTGGATTTGAGTATAGCAAAAACCACTGGGAACATCAGGTTGAGAAGGTTCTAGAGAATGAAAAAGTCAAGATCTTGTGGGATTTCAGAATTCAGACTGACAGGCACTTGCCTACAACACACTTGACATAACAATAATTGAAAAGAAAAAAGTTTGGTTCATTGACATTGCAATACCTGGTAATGCGTGAATTGAAGATAAGCAGCAAGAAAAAATCACAAAATACCGGGACTTGCAAATTGAAGTTGAGCGACTGTGGAAAAAGAAATTGAGTGTTGTCCCCATTGTAGTTGGAGCCCTTGGAGCAATACCTAAAGGGCTACCTTGCTTTTTGGAAATTCTAAATTTATCAGATTTGAACATTCTGACTCTACAAAAAACCACCCTACTTGGAACAGCTTATATCCTCTGACATTATCTTAACAGTTCCTAAGTCTTTGGTTAGGACTCAAGCTGTTGAGCTACCAACCAGTCCCAAAGGCTGTGAATCTCACCAAAGATTAACATAACAATAACAATAATAATACCATGTTGAGAATAGAATCTTGTTTTTTTAATTTACTTTAGATGAGTTTTCTTAAAAACATTGACTTGATTTGGTCATTCTGATTAGTTGCTGAACTTTGTAATGTGGTAATAAGCTACAGCACAGTTTTCTTTTTTAAATATCAGTGCTGGATCAGGGGGAAACAAATTTCCCCCCAGCATGAAAGGTTCCTTCCTTAATGGCAGGAACATATTGTTAATGGGCAACATAACAATTCTGATAATAAATAAGATTTCAAAAAAAATATATGCAAAATTTGTTATGACAAATTAAAAATGCATACAAAGCCAATTTAATTTATTCCTTGACCAATTGATATCTTGAAGATTATTGAATAGAGTCAAGAAGTTACTCTCTCAACTTTTCTAAGAATAAACCAAACATGCAGACACGTGCTTCTTTATGATTCTATGTGAAACAAAATGTAGGATGTATTCTGCATATAAAACTTCTGTATCTTAAATAGCAGGACAATTACCAATCCTAGTTTGAAACCCCTGGGATTTTTTTTTTTTTTACAATTACAATAGACGCAATCCAAGACTTTAACCCAATTTCTCCATTTCCACAGAATCCTGAGAAAACACTGTCTAACAGAGATGAGGGATCTCATAAATAGCATTTCTTAATGTCCTTTGTGGAAGCCATGTTAATTTGTTGCTAGAGCATGCTTAGAAGCTAAGCAGTGACCCCCTCCAGAAATTATGAGAGTAAGCAAGTTGTCTTCTAGACATGAAAATGTTATTTATAAGTGTATTGACTTCTAACGTTTGCTCATTTGTTTGCAAAGTGAATTCATCTCACATGGCTAGCACTCCCTCCCCCTTGCTATTTTAAAAATACAGCGTTAGAGAAGCTCTATGCATTTGAATATATATAAATATATCTTGATTTTTTAAGGGCCATGAAGATATTTCAAGACATTCTTTATTAAAACATGTTCTTCCTAGTCCACATTGTGAATAAAAAACTCAGCAGTATTAAAAACGGTTTTAAAAAAAACTTATTTCACTTGCTGCAAAGTTTTGCTCAAAGGGCTGGCGAAGCAGAGCACTGTCTCTTTAACTGATTTTATTTTCTCTCCCCCTCTTTCTCTTTTTTAGTTTAAAGATTACATTTAATATCTATTTCCCAGCAGTGTACAAACTGACATCATCTACTCATAAAAGTGGAATGCTTTGCTTTTTTAAGCTTCAAGCTGAATAACAAATTGCCACAGATGACAGCATAAAAGAATAACAGAATAGAATCAAAAGAAAATTCATTGTCAACAGAAACCCCCTGCTGAGGAATTTCAATTTCATATATCTAATTATCCCTGTCAGTTGGAGGAACTGACAAAAAGCATTCTTTGTTCTCTCTTTCTGCCTCCCGCATCTCACTCTCAATTAATTCCAGCATACAAATATGACTAATTGTCTTTGCAGTGCTCAAGAGCTTTGTATATAAATGTTCATGAACTGAAAATGATTTGGAGGGTATTCATGCGTCGATTTATGATATTTGAACACAATAGGCATGCATAATTCAGGTGACCATGTTAGCACCCTCACAAGCCCTTATTACAGAGATTAGGCAGGATTCTCATTTCATGTCCTGCTCCCTCCCCCCCTTCCGTATATGCTTTGTGACAATAATTCACTTTGCACCTATTTAAAGAGGAAGAATTATACGTCTACTGTGGCTCATAGAAACCACCGCCAACCATTTAAATCATATACGGGGGTGGTCAGAAGAAATGAATATCAAACACTCTGGAAAACACGGTGGCTTCGATCAATTAAAGCCGCTGGTCCGAATGCAGAGATTGTGATGCTCAGCGGAGGGCTGTGTGTGTACTTTGCTGGGTGTGAGAAAGTCTTTTGCCAAACTGAAGCTCTAGTTTAAACACAACTGGCTACTTGTTAAGCTGGAAGGAGGGGCCTAGCATCTTCTGTGCAACTGCAAGCAAGTAGATAGAGTAAAGTTGTCCCATGTAATCAAATCTGGGGTACAAGATCCTGAATTAATCCAAATGTCTCCATATAGCAATAACACTTAGACTTATATACCGCTTCATAGTTAGTGGTGGGATTCACTTACCTTCCCTACTGGTTGGCAAATGTGAGAGCACATACCACGTCTACACATGCACACCGCCTTCTGCACATGCGCAGTGCTTGCGCAATACATCGGGGCGGGGGGCGGAGCTTCCCACAGCCGCCGCTACCAGTTCACCCGAACCAGAGACAATCAGCTGAATAACACTTCTAGTGCTTTACAGCCCTCTTTAAGTTGTTTGCAGAGTCATACATGCTAGACATGGGTATATTCCCCCTACATTCAAGAGCACGCAACACACACAGAGGGAGAAAAATACAACTCCATCAAAAGCCAAGGCATTCCAGAATATATTCCTGCACCCAACAGAACCATGCAAATAATTGCCTTCTTTCTCTTTTTCTTATTTTTCTTGCATTTTGCTTTCAATTTACTGTTGTTCAATAAACGCATTTCAAGAGCACAGTACAGTTGTGATTTTAAACTGAAGATAAATTAAGTGATGCTGTCAGACAGTAAACAGATGCAGATTGCTCCCAAGCCTTAATGCTAATAATTCAATAATAAATAGGTGCTTTCCAGAAAATTTCAGTGGGATCCATATTATTTTGAAAAGCAGAATTTGACTCCATAAAGTTACATTATATAGCTAGTTCACCCAGAACTTAGCAGCATCTAATGAGAATAGTACTTCAAATGCAATGGGCTAAACCTCAGAACCAAGGACAAAACCATTACAAAATTAAGTATATTTAAGTCACATTGATTTCAGCCATGGAATGTTAATGCATAACTTAGGCTTAGCACAGATCTAAAATAGAGTGGGAGAGTGTAAAAAAAAAAAAACAGTAAAAATGCTGCATTATGAAATCAAGATACAGCATTATTCTGTAAGATTGAAGTGCTTGGGCATTCCACTCTTTCTAAGGTCAATCCCTTAGGCTAACAGGGTGAGTAGAAACACTCTATGCTTCAGATGTTACATCTTTTCTACACGAGCTCTAGAATATATAGAAATAAAATTAGGATTCCATCCCTTCAGAGTTTAAGCAATGAGTTGAAAATTTGAATGTTCCCCAATCTGAAAAAATACCAATGTAATGTATCAGGAATGTGCCTAGAATTTAATCACTCATTGCTTAGATGAATGCCCTTCCCTCCCTCTCTCCCTCTCTCCCTCCCTCTCCCTCCCTCTCTCTCTAACACACAGACACACACACACACTTTCTAACATCAAGAGATATTTAAAATGTACTTTAATGCGTCACATCTTATTTTACTTATATTTTATCTTATAATTTACAAAATTATACAACTTAATTTAATAACTAAATTTGGGTTGAAACTATGCTATTTCCTAAATGATAAATTTTTTCTTAAATCAAATTCAATTAAATACCAATCAATTCATAATGAATTCAAGTCATTTTGGGACAAATAATTGATATGCATCTTTGTAGGCTTCGCTTCAGGCAGCCTTTAAATTAGGCAGCCTTTTGGGCCAGGGAGTCTTTTAATTTGACCACACTTTAGGTGATCAATTTGTCGTACTCTGTCCAGATCTGAGTATATCCTCTCCCACAGTTTATGTTAATAATTACACATCAGAACTGGGATTCTCCCATTTCTTCTAGGTGTAAGATTCTCTCCTTCAATCCTACTTATCCTAAATGTTACCTTGGTCTTTTCTAAATTTTGTTTAGAAGATGTTATCAGATTATAATTTTCTATCATTATTAACAATGTTGGCCGGAATTATGGCAGTTGTATTCTTATCAATTGCCTTATAAACCAAATGTTAATCTCAAACCAGATATACACAGAAACACACACATACACACACACTTTATAGAAATGGATGGATGGATGGATGGATGGATGGATGGATGGATGGATGGATGGATGGATGGATGGATGGACGGACGGACGGACGGACGGACGGACAGACAAAATTATTATTCAAAATGTGGGTAGCATTATAGTAAATTCCTAAAGTATCATGCCCATCCCTATCAAAGTATGTTCTATTTGGCCATTGCAGTAATACAGATCTTCTACCCTCATAACTTTCAATAGCAATAGCAATAGCAATAGCAGATTTTTATATACCGCTTCATAGGGCTTTCAGCCCTCTCTAAGCGGTTTACAGAGTCAGCATATTGCCCCCAACAACAATCCGGGTCCTCATTTTACCCACCTCGGAAGGATGGAAGGCTGAGTCAACCCTGAGCCGGTGAGATTTGAACCGCTGAACTGCTGATCTAGCAGTCAGCTGAAGTGGCCTGCAGTACTGCACTCTACCCACTGCACCACCTCGGCTCATACAATGCTGCATATATAATATTTCTATAGCATAGAATTGGTATGTCCTAATCCAGACAGACTTTTCACTAGGACTTGGACTGATTGATTGTATTAAATATGCCACTCTCCAAAAATCAACCAGTTGAACTATTTCTGTTCATAGATATACATAGATGCGCAACATGTATAGTATGGCAACTTTACAAAATGAGTATTAACGTTATTGCCACAGTCAGAAAATAATAAAATATGATATATATATTTTTTAGATTAGCCAGTGAGAAATTGTGTTGCTTTGGCACATTTAACTTTGCTGAGACTTCCCAAATTTTACTTTGAAAAGCCTTCAAATCCAAGCTTACTATTGTCCCAAGGTAGTTTTTGCTCCAAATTTCACCTGCAAATATATACTTGGTCTTTTTATGCACCTGCTAATTTACTCTCCACCTACTATTCCTCTAATCGTATCACTCGGCTTTCGTAAAACAGTTTGGGAATATAATAGATGAAAGATATCGCTGTTAAGTTATAGCCATAATGTCCTATGCCAATTGGCATATATTTTGATACGGTACATATGTCTCGTGGCTAACATCACTTTTGCTTATTCTCAGTTTGTCTGGTATGGATATGATGTAGTATGATATATAGGCCCCCCAAATGCCTTCGCTGTTGACAATACGTGCCACTTTTCTTTTCAAGTGTATTTATAAGAGAGAAAGGGTAGGGCTGAAAATTTGCATGGGAAGATTAGATAAATGGCACTGACAGCAATAGTCAGTGGTGGACTGCAACCAGTTCAACAACTGGTTCAGTGATCGCATGCACACCTAATGTGTTCAAAATATAGCAATTTGAAGCTCAGCTGCTTACCTTCTAAGGCAGCCTCAGTAAGTTGAACAGTGGAGGTGCACAAATGTGCCACGTGAATCAGCTGAGCCAGAAAGAAGGAAATATAGGACAGGATAGGGCAGGGGCAGGTGGGAGGGGCCAAATGATCATCAGAACTACCGGTTCACCTGAACCGGTCCGAACCTGCAGCAGCCCACCACTGGCAATAGTCACAAAGCAGGCAAATAATATGTCCACTATTGAATGCCCACGGCAGATAGCTTAAAAGCTGAAAATCTATGTTGCTTTCAGAAGTGAATGAGAGTGATTGATGCTGGGAAACTGGTGCCCAATATGAGCCCTTCTGTATCCCTGCTCAAATAGAGAAAGCAGGTGCAGTCATAGAAGTTTCTGATTATTTATGGCTTTTCGATACTTTGTGGGTTTAGCTGGTGAGAAAAGTTTTCGGCTACTCACATGGACAAAACCCACCCGACTGTCTAGCCTGATTAAATTCGCATTGTTGCAATGAGCACATGGCAGGCAGGGGGAACATTATGAAATCTCACCGCCTGTGCCATGGCAACTGAAGAAACAGCTCATGGGAAGAATGTGAATAATAGAAAATAGCAATATTTCTCTTTGTGGTTTCACGCTTGACAGTTTTATCCCCACATCTGCCTGATGTCCAGCGTACAAGTGAAGGGCTTGCTGTAACCAAGTGCCTCCGAGGCAGTCGCTGGCCTCAACTTCTACTCTGAATTGCTCTTGCCAGACATCACTGGGTGAGGGAGAGAAGTTTTGATGTAAGAAGAAACAAAACGGGGAGGGATAGATTTGAGAACGATCTATCTATCGCCTGAATAGCAGTCTCACTGCAAGGTTATAGATTTCTCTCTGTGGACTGAGACCGATTATTAAACAAACATGTTGAATGGCAACAGATTGCCAAGCAAGCCTCTTGTTTGTGAAGAATTTCGGGGCTCATCTATTTCAACGCTTGTAATCTACTTTATCATGACTTTTGGTGGTATTAAAAAGCGGGGGAAAGCAGTTAGCTACTTTGCTTAAAGCAGTTTGCTGAACTAACAGTCTAGTGGCGAATTTCATAGTCCAGGGTCTATCTACCCACCGCTTTTTTGCGGGAGCAAAACCTCCTACTGTATGGATCGAAGTAATCCATTGATATTGCTTTAAGTTTTAGTTCTTTGGCACATAAAAGTTTTGAAAGCAGGTGTGTGTGCATGAGATTGAACATCATGTTTGCTGCCTTCTGCAATTCTCATACTAAAAAAGTCAGTTCGATCCTGTCCATGGAAACGTCAGGCCCGACAGAGATTACAAAAACTGAATAGAGATGTAACTTTAATTATTTTATGTATTTGCTTCTAGTTGAAAGAAATCTCAAAATAGTTAAATCATAAGATGGTTTATTCAAAATGTTTCAGATATGGGCTCATACCCATTTAATTGGAGCCAAGAATTGTTGAACTCAATGGAATCTATTTCAAAGTAGACAAATATGCAGTCACATATTACAATATTAACTGTCTTTAGGAAATATTCTGCTGATGTAAAATATACTTTAATAAATTTGCTCCAGCACCAGAATTCAAAACTATATATTTTTTCTTTGTTCAGCCTTTCTATGTGCAAATTTATCAACTTAAGTTTCAGCTGGGAAAATCATGGCCTTGCTCATATGTACATTTGTTGCAGTGTGTTAACTCTGTACTAAAATATTTTGTCTAGATCTGTCAAAGTCTTGTTCTTAAATAGCAAATCTCATATATAGTCATTCCTCTTTGTCTAGGAAAATAAAATCTATTATTCCTCAATTTTGCATGCATTGATTTGGCACCTGTTGACATAATATTACTTTATTATATATAGTACTGATCAATAGGCTACTTTATTTTCAACAAGAGAGTCCTGAATAAAATAGAATGGAATGGAATGGAATGGAATGGAATGGAATGGAATGGAATGGAATAGAATAGAATAGAATAGAATAGAATAGAATAGAATAGAATAGAATAGAATAGAATAGAATAGAATAGAATAGAATAGAATAGAATAGAATAGAATAGAATAGAATAGAATTCTTTATTGGCCAAGTGTGATTGGACACCCAAGGAATTTGTCCCTGGTGCATATGCTTTCAATGTACATAAAAAGACAAGATACATTTGTCAAAAATCATAAGGTGCAATACTTAATGATAGTCATAGGGTACAAATAAGCAATCAGGAAACAATCAATATCAATATAAATCGTAAGGAGACAAGCAACAAAGTTACGGTCCTGCAGTCATAAGTCTTTCTTCCTTCCAAACATCGAAGTGGTACAATCGGCATAACTGAAGCAGTTGATGTTTTTCTCAGTTCCCCTTCCTATCTCTTCTAAACCAGCATTTCTTATGATATATTCTGCACGTAATTAAATAGATGGTAATATACAGCCCTAGCATACTCCTTTCCCAATTGTGAGCTGTTTAGTCGCTCTGTATTCATTCTAACTCTTACCTTCTGCTCATCATACGAACTCTTCAATGGGCAGATGGTTTTAAGGACAAGCAACACATTGTTGTTTTACCAGGTCAAAGACTACCAATAACCAAGAAAGCAAAGATAGACATTTCATTATTCACTGAATAACGTGTAGCAGTGTGTTATCAGATGTTTCTTTTTTCATCCAGCTTATACATCTAGCAATTTTTATTCCATATATTTTGAAATCTGGCTTTCAAAAACTTGAGCGTATCTCTGTAATATATGAGGTAAGTGAAGTGGTCTGGGCATTCTCCTTTTGGTTTTTGAAATTAAATGGGTCTTTCCTAATCTCTTGGCCACTGTATTATTGGGCATTCAAGAAGTGTTTTTGAACAGCTGCAAACTTGGTGGTAGCATGCTAAGCCTGCACTGCAGAAGCCCTACTGAATGCTGTGGGGACAAGCAAATGATGATCAGTGACAAACAGTGCATTCCCAGATAGTAGAACATAGGTATTATAGGTCCAGAACAAAATATTAAACCACGTGGGAGTCGGAAGGTGTGGGAATTGATAGTAAATGGTGTACATATCCTGTTTTTAGATGAAAATAAATTCCTGGGACTCTGCCCAGGATCCAAGAAGAAATCCCTCCCAGAAGTGACTGTCTGAGAAGCTGTTCAAAGCTCTGTTATAACAACGCCAGAAATATTCTACATATAAAGAGCAAAGTTGGCTTTTCTTCATTTGGAAAAATGCTGATGAGGAGGAAAGATACACTGAGCAACATACATAAAGTTTCTTGCTGTGGGAATCCTGCCAAAAGGAAGGCCTTTTGTTGCAAACTTCAAGAGATGTTGTGGTTGGCTTCTTAGCAGGAAGATAGATGTATTTTCTCAGGACCAATTTTATTTATTCTTGTGCTTTTTTCCCCCTCAGGATTACACTTGCCACAATTTACACCCTACGCGGGTAGCAACTGGTGGGCAACCCAAGCTGAGATTCCAGGAATTGCTGCATTCACATTCATGTGTAGTGCCACAATAACAGTGTCTTGTGGAATATATTGTTCCTTCAGGTCGCAGAATATAATATTATATTCTGAGGAGCAAGTGTGAAACACACAGTAGAAAGCTGCATTGTTATATGATCTACTTCAGAGCACCAAGTCTTGGCCCAACCCAGATTTAAAACAAGACTACTGCTTTATTTCCAAGTGTTTCTCAACTTCAAGGTTTCAATCTTTCCCATCTTGCTTGTTAACTTTGCTCATATTGCCTAGATTCTCAGATTATAGGCGGTATGCAGTATACAGTATACAGCCCAGTATACAATCTTCCTAGCTTTAATTCCTCTGCTTAGATTTCATCTTTTAAGGTTTTAGAGCTATCTTACAATTCATTGTGGGAAAATTGACACAACCTAGAGCAGGGTGTCAAACTGGCGGCCCGCGGGCTGGATGAGTCACATTCAGGCCACACCCACCTCAGCTTTGCAAAGGCAAAAAAACGTTGTGATGTATCATCTTACATCACATGACGTGATCGAGTTTGACATCTGTGACCTAGAGTTTACAAAGAGTTTACAGGTTATTAGAATAATTTCCCTAAAGCCTCCACACATTATCGGTTTTCACTGCTGTTCCAATCTTCTTTTCTTCCATTTCTTTCAAATTGTCTAATATTTAAATTACATCACATTCAGATTCTCTAGGCTCGCTTTTTTTTCCCCTCGAGTGAATGTGGTCCATCAAGACTTTGGCTGTAAAGGGGATGATTTTACAGCCACATGGGAGATGGCAAATTTGGCTCCATGACAATGTTGTTGAGGGTAAACAAAGCCCGTGTATTTCCCTCCCTGAGAAATGAGAGTTGGGAAAGTAGAGGTTCAGGTGTTGAAGCAGTCAGAGATCCTTGGTTTATCTACTTTTACGAATCCCTTGAAAAATATCGGGGTGGGGAGTAGTTTTTGCAATGGGAGGAAAAAATTATGAAAAGTAGCTCCTATTTTGGCTTCCCCTGCTAGAAATGCATTATTGACAGACTGTATAAAGCTAGAGTGCACTGCCAGATTACCCTGGGCATGGCTACTACCAAGGGATATGTTATGTATTGTTGGAACGAGGCACTGTTTGTTTGCATGCTTGCTTGCTTTCTTCAAGCAACATTTGTATTTTTTTGAAGGAAAGGCATATCTGAATGTCATTTCATGGACCTGTCTATTAGAAGTGTGCTGCTCTGTTTATAGGACATATGCTGAGGTGGCTGAGATGGCATCTGTGCCACGTCTTTTGTATTTCCTTCACACAGGCCCAGGGAATGGCAGCATGTGAAATTGAGGCTCCTGCTGAGAAATGTTTTTCATACATACAAATGCAATGGCAGGATTCAAGAAACAGCTCGAGCCGCTTCTAAAATGTTCCTCACAAATAAGCATAAGCAAAAAAATATCTCGATGGAGAATGTGCCCCACTTGGCCTTATATTCCGCAATATTGCAAATTCATCAGTAGTCTAGGCTGCATTTTTCAGGCCTCCTCCTCCCATATTTTCAACCCGCAGATTCATTCTGTTTCCACTGCAGTATTTATCTGCCAATTTTGCACAAGGTATCCTACAATGTGCCAGAAATATTCACAATCAAAACAATACCATGAATGCAAACCTTTAAATGACTTCAATCTCCAAGATCCCCACAGCTAGCAAATAAATATTTAAGGTATAAAGAAATGTTCTGAGGAATGCACATCAAAG
Organism: Thamnophis sirtalis; assembly: GCF_051295495.1. NCBI lineage: Eukaryota > Metazoa > Chordata > Lepidosauria > Squamata > Natricidae > Thamnophis > Thamnophis sirtalis. The sequence continues at coordinate 163,760,131 of NW_028261382.1, forward strand.
GACCATAAGTATGCTGTAAGGTCCATTCCAAAAGAATCCCTGGCCGTATAGGCAGAGAATTTCATAAAATTTACTTGGCTAGGACTATACAACAGTATCTCATATCGACATCAGAGCTAAGCTAATGCATAGAAAAGTCTGGTGTTGAGCTTATGTAGGAAATCCTTCTTCCTCCCATCCCTATAATGCATTAAGGCAACAAATATAACCTTACACTGACTTAAGGCTACCGTGCTTTGCACAGCATATCCAAGATCACATACCAGAAGTAGACCCAATGGTTGGAAGGGATAGGATAGAACAGAATAGAATATTCTTAATTGACCAAGTGTAATTGGACCCAGAAGGAATTGGTCTCCAGTTCATAAGCTCTCGGTGTACATACAAACAAAAAAGTAATATAATTATAAGATACCAATAAGAGAAATAGTACAAAAGACGAGATGGATAAAAGTAATATTAATATTAAGTCATACTACTTAAGTAAATATCCTTAGACATAAGACAATACTATGGTAATTGGGTATTCAGCAGAGTGATGGCACAAGGAAAAAAACCTTTGTGTCTTAGTTGTTTTGGCATGCAACGTCCTATACGGCATGCAACATCCTATAGAAGTTGAGACAGTTTATATCCAGGATATATAGATATTTTCTCAGCCCTCTTTCTGGCTGTACTGGTTGGTGGCAATGTTTTTTTTTCCTGCAGTCCTAACTATCTGTTGAAGTCTCTATTGTCCTCTTATCTTGTATATGTTAAACGATTAAATAAGCATTTAAGCATTATTTATTTATATATTCAGTTTAGAAACTGCCCATCTCTCTCCCAGATGGGTGGTATACAGGCAGTGGTGGGTTTCAAAAATTGTTCGAACCTACTCTGTGGGTGTGGCCTCCTTTGTGGGAGTGGCTTGCCACCCATGTGACCGGATATGAAGATGCCGACGACACTTGTCAGAACCACCTTAAATTACCTCACACACAGCACTGGCATGCATAAGAATATGATGTAAACTTGTTTTTTAAAAGGCATCTTTGGTTTGCGTTAAAACAACTTCAACACACGCAATGTTCTGATTGCATCACAAACGCAGTAGTCATCCTTACCTTTCACAGAGGCACTGAGTTTTATAAATATGAGCATGATAGTGTAGAATAATCATATCCAAGGACCAGTGGTGGGTTTCAAAAAATTTTAGAACCTCTTCTGTAGGTGTGGCCTGCTTTCCGGGTCCACTGGTGGAACCTCTTCTAACCGGTTCGGTAGATTTGACGAACCGGTTCTACCGAATAGGTGCGAACTGGTAGGAACCCACCTCTGTATACAAGTTACCATATCTTGTCCCTCCCCCATTGCAAAAAAAAGTCAAAACAGGACCAAATTGTCAAGAGAAAGAAAAATTTACTCTCAGGTATAAAGATAAGGTAAGATAGAACTGGATTTCACAAATGCTCTTGAGAGGAGGCGAAAGGACTCACTGTCAGTCCTATAGAGGAAACGTCTAAGGCCAAGATGTGAACTCTAGAGGGAAAACAGGCAAAGTCAGCAAAGGAAGGTGCCAGCCAGGAGCCAGGCAGAGGGCATCCCTGAAGGATAATATATATTTATATTAAGTTCCAACCTGAAGTAGTGAAATTGGAGTTGGAATGGGAAAAGCTCCAATTGGAACAAGAGAGGCAGAAACTCCAGACAGAACAGGAGTAGGAAAAGCTATGTCTCTATATCTAGAGATATAGAGAATCCAACCTAGACATCAGCTGAGATGGGCAAAATAGAAGCATAGAACTCCAATTCACTGCCCACCCACCCCCAAGTGCTTGTTCCCAGAAAAAAGCACAAGTTTACCAATTGTAATGATAGGTATGATGCTGTATCCTTCACAAATTCTCAGAAAGCATGCATCTCCTAACAAATACCCCGTGAACATTAGAAGTGCTGTCTCTGGACTCTGGGCTACTTTAATAGATTTTTTAGAACAGTTTTAGTAGAAATGAAAGGAGTATTAAGAAGTATAAATTGTTTGGAGGCAAGATGAAATCTAGGTTGGACTTACACTGGAAAACCTCCATCAGAAGTTGGAGGAAACTCTGGAAGAAAAGTCATATGAGATATTCCAGACATTTACTCACTAGGTATAGCATATATATGAAGTTTTGGAAGAGGGAGGGATGAAATCAACTTAAGCAAAGATATTTGGATTTCAATCCAATTATTGTACCTCCTACAATCAATATTTTCCAGCCAAGTTCCCAGGAGTTCCCAAACAAAAAGGTTTGCTTTGGAGAATAGGTGTCAGGCCTGCATTTATATTCCTTTTAGAATTTTGGCCTGCCACACTTTCTCTTATTTCATTATGCTGTTTCTTTAAGTATAGTCAATGGGAGGGGGGAATAGACAGGAGTGAGATTGTGGAATGTATTGTTTTCATTTTTTACTAGAAGCCAAGGTCATCCTTTGTCTCCGGACTTTCACACCTGGCCAGAAATAGCTGGGCATGGATGCCAGCATGGAAGAAGAAGATTGGACCATGTGATGGATTGTGGGTGTGGGGACAAGATCATGAACTTTTAACTGGGTGGAATTCTGATGTCATTTCCAGTATTGGGATTAACACAGATGTGCCTAAGATCTCTGTCTTATTAAATTGGAACAAAAAGGATCGTTTTGCCTTGGACTCTGATTTAATTCTGCATGATACTTGGAACGC